>NW_026116297.1:0-12440 GCF_001640805.2 Lates calcarifer
ATCACTGTCATGTTCACCTACATTGTGTGGGTTTCAGTGGTAAAAAGTTTCCACTACTATTTTGTATTAGTTAGTTAATCAGTGTTTCAAGTGTTGTATTTGTGTTTTCCAGGTCTGCTTGTTCAGCTGCTGCAGCTTGGACTGAAACACGATCATCACCTTACAGACCAACAGGTAAGTGTCTGAAACATTTACCCAGTCTGAAAAATATGTGTTGATGAGCAGTGAATATGATAAGAACTGATTAATCATGTCTGTTAAATTGGAAAAAAGTGCTAAGTGTAATTAGTCAGAGTTCAAGGTGATGTTTTGAGAAGGTTTGTTTTGCTCAATCAACAGTATTTAATATTTATCATATGACAAAGAAACTATTCTCACCTCTCAAGCCTGTGTCTTAAAGCAAATATGTGATATTCTTGGTTTAAAAAAAAATATGTATCAGAATAGTTCTCAGTGTTTTGTCTGTTGACAAATAGACTGTAGCTCTCCACACCGTCTCACCAAACCAATACAACAGAACCAACAACTGCTAAATTTTTCTGTCTTGGATTATTATTGTTATTTGTCAAACACTAGAGGACACCATACAAAAACAATCATCAATTATACAAATAAAATATTGGAGTGGGTTGTTCATAATTGTGTTAATTTTAAGTGTTGGTCAGGGGTGATTTTAAAAATATCTTACACTATATAATGAAAATTTGGTTGTTAGGCACTAAAAAAACAAGATAAAACGACATTTTAAATACATAAAAATAATGTTTCTATGTGTGACCGTCTGTGGTGGAAGAAGTACAATAAACAACACAAGTTCAAATCCTGCGTTCAAAAATAGACTTAACTGTGTTTATTATTGTTGTGCAGTTCATAGTAACATACATGACTGCTTCGGTGATTAGTTGAGTGATTAGGTTTGTTGTTGATTCTTCAGGAGGTGATGACAGTCAACAGTCAGTCATTTTCTGAAACAGCCTCTAATGTTCTGATCATTCTCCTTTGTATGTTTCTCTTTGATTTCGTCCAGGTGTCACCACTTGGTCCACGACATCGTCCACGATCACTGAGACGTCGTCCATGATCGGAGAGACATTGTTGAGGATGAGGGAGACATCGTCCACGATCAGAGACATTGTCCACGATCGCAGAGACCTTGCCAAAGATGAGAGAGACGTTGTCCGTGATCAGAGACATTGTCCCATGCTTCGTAGAGACCTTGCGATAGAATCGGCGGCGGAGACGGGGTCACCGATTTGACGGCACTGCCCGCGATCATGGAGACATTTGTCGATGGTCAGAGAGACAGCGTCTATGATCTCAGAGACATCGTCCACGATCACAAAGACTTTGTCCATGATTACAGAGACTTTGTCCATAATCTCAGAGACACTGTCCGCGATCACAGAGACGTAGTCCACGATCACAGAGAGTCTTGGTACAATGAAGAAGTTGTTTGAGACCAGGACAGAGGCCTCCAGGTAATTCACTAACAGCTTTACATCAACTGTCCAACACTGAGCACTGACATTAAACTGTTTAAATTCAGTATTCAGTATATTAAAGTGTAATAATAGAAGTAATCTGCCATAGAAAAATAATGTGTAAGTACACTGTATTAATAGACGTAAACGTAATTAGCAATATCAGAAGTAAGATGTAATAGTCACAGTAATCTGTTACTAGATCGAGTTTACAACAGTAAAAGTAATATGTAATGGTAAAAGTAATGTGTAATATTAAAGCAATGCAGAAGTATTAGTAATCCAAAATAGAGGTTAAAATATCACAGTGCAGTAAGGTGTAAAAATGTTTTGTTAAATTATGTGGTTCAGCTGTACTGCTGAATATTTCTCTGTGTTTTCATGGTTAAACTGTTGATGAGGAATAGGTAGTAGTGTATTGATCGTTCTCCTTTGTATGTTTCTCTTTGATTTCGTCCAGGTGTCACCACTTGGTCCACGACATCGTCCACGATCGCTGAGACGTCGTCCATGATCGGAGAGACATTGTTGAGGATGAGGGAGACATCGTCCACGATCAGAGACATTGTCCACGATCGCAGAGACCTTGCCAAAGATGAGAGAGACGTTGTCCGTGATCAGAGACATTGTCCCATGCTTCGTAGAGACCTTGCGATAGAATCGGCGGAGACGGGGGTCACCGATTTGACGGCACTGCCCGCGATCATGGAGACATTTGTCGATGGTCAGAGAGACAGCGTCTATGATCTCAGAGACATCGTCCACGATCACAAAGACTTTGTCCATGATTACAGAGACTTTGTCCATAATCTCAGAGACACTGTCCGCGATCACAGAGACGTAGTCCACGATCACAGAGAGTCTTGGTACAATGAAGAAGTTGTTTGAGACCAGGACAGAGGCCTCCAGGTAATTCACTAACAGCTTTACATCAACTGTCCAACACTGAGCACTGACATTAAACTGTTTAAATTCAGTATTCAGTATATTAAAGTGTAATAATAGAAGTAATCTGCCATAGAAAAATAATGTGTAAGTACACTGTATTAATAGACGTAAACGTAATTAGCAATATCAGAAGTAAGATGTAATAGTCACAGTAATCTGTTACTAGATCGAGTTTACAACAGTAAAAGTAATATGTAATGGTAAAAGTAATGTGTAATATTAAAGCAATGCAGAAGTATTAGTAATCCAAAATAGAGGTTAAAATATCACAGTGCAGTAAGGTGTAAAAATGTTTTGTTAAATTATGTGGTTCAGCTGTACTGCTGAATATTTTCTCTGTGTTTTCATGGTTAAACTGTTGATGAGGAATAGGTAGTAGTGTATTGATCGTTCTCCTTTGTATGTTTCTCTTTGATTTCGTCCAGGTGTCACCACTTGGTCCACGACATCGTCCACGATCGCTGAGACGTCGTCCATGATCGGAGGAGACATTGTTGAGGATTGAGGGGAGACATTGTCCACGATCAGAGACATTGTCCACGATCGCAGAGACCTTGCCAAAGATGAGAGAGACGTTGTCCGTGATCAGAGACATTGTCCCATGCTTCGTAGAGACCTTGCGATAGAATCGGCGGAGACGGGGGTCACCGATTTGACGGCACTGCCCGCGATCATGGAGACATTTGTCGATGGTCAGAGAGACAGCGTCTATGATCTCAGAGACATCGTCCACGATCACAAAGACTTTGTCCATGATTACAGAGACTTTGTCCATAATCTCAGAGACACTGTCCGCGATCACAGAGACGTAGTCCACGATCACAGAGAGTCTTGGTACAATGAAGAAGTTGTTTGAGACCAGGACAGAGGCCTCCAGGTAATTCACTAACAGCTTTACATCAACTGTCCAACACTGAGCACTGACATTAAACTGTTTAAATTCAGTATTCAGTATATTAAAGTGTAATAATAGAAGTAATCTGCCATAGAAAAATAATGTGTAAGTACACTGTATTAATAGACGTAAACGTAATTAGCAATATCAGAAGTAAGATGTAATAGTCACAGTAATCTGTTACTAGATCGAGTTTACAACAGTAAAAGTAATATGTAATGGTAAAAGTAATGTGTAATATTAAAGCAATGCAGAAGTATTAGTAATCCAAAATAGAGGTTAAAATATCACAGTGCAGTAAGGTGTAAAAATGTTTTGTTAAATTATGTGGTTCAGCTGTACTGCTGAATATTTCTCTGTGTTTTCATGGTTAAACTGTTGATGAGGAATAGGTAGTAGTGTATTGATCGTTCTCCTTTGTATGTTTCTCTTTGATTTCGTCCAGGTGTCACCACTTGGTCCACGACATCGTCCACGATCGCTGAGACGTCGTCCATGATCGGAGAGACATTGTTGAGGATGAGGGAGACATCGTCCACGATCAGAGACATTGTCCACGATCGCAGAGACCTTGCCAAAGATGAGAGAGACGTTGTCCGTGATCAGAGACATTGTCCCATGCTTCGTAGAGACCTTGCGATAGAATCGGCGGAGACGGGGGTCACCGATTTGACGGCACTGCCCGCGATCATGGAGACATTTGTCGATGGTCAGAGAGACAGCGTCTATGATCTCAGAGACATCGTCCACGATCACAAAGACTTTGTCCATGATTACAGAGACTTTGTCCATAATCTCAGAGACACTGTCCGCGATCACAGAGACGTAGTCCACGATCACAGAGAGTCTTGGTACAATGAAGAAGTTGTTTGAGACCAGGACAGAGGCCTCCAGGTAATTCACTAACAGCTTTACATCAACTGTCCAACACTGAGCACTGACATTAAACTGTTTAAATTCAGTATTCAGTATATTAAAGTGTAATAATAGAAGTAATCTGCCATAGAAAAATAATGTGTAAGTACACTGTATTAATAGACGTAAACGTAATTAGCAATATCAGAAGTAAGATGTAATAGTCACAGTAATCTGTTACTAGATCGAGTTTACAACAGTAAAAGTAATATGTAATGGTAAAAGTAATGTGTAATATTAAAGCAATGGCAGAAGTATTAGTAATCCAAAATAGAGGTTAAAATATCACAGTGCAGTAAGGTGTAAAATGTTTTGTTAAATTATGTGGTTCAGCTGTACTGCTGAATATTTCTCTGTGTTTTCATGGTTAAACTGTTGATGAGGAATAGGTAGTAGTGTATTGATCGTTCTCCTTTGTATGTTTCTCTTTGATTTCGTCCAGGTGTCACCACTTGGTCCACGACATCGTCCACGATCGCTGAGACGTCGTCCATGATCGGAGAGACATTGTTGAGGATGAGGGAGACATCGTCCACGATCAGAGACATTGTCCACGATCGCAGAGACCTTGCCAAAGATGAGAGAGACGTTGTCCGTGATCAGAGACATTGTCCCATGCTTCGTAGAGACCTTGCGATAGAATCGGCGGAGACGGGGGGTCACCGATTTGACGGCACTGCCCGCGATCATGGAGACATTTGTCGATGGTCAGAGAGACAGCGTCTATGATCTCAGAGACATCGTCCACGATCACAAAGACTTTGTCCATGATTACAGAGACTTTGTCCATAATCTCAGAGACACTGTCCGCGATCACAGAGACGTAGTCCACGATCACAGAGAGTCTTGGTACAATGAAGAAGTTGTTTGAGACCAGGACAGAGGCCTCCAGGTAATTCACTAACAGCTTTACATCAACTGTCCAACACTGAGCACTGACATTAAACTGTTTAAATTCAGTATTCAGTATATTAAAGTGTAATAATAGAAGTAATCTGCCATAGAAAAATAATGTGTAAGTACACTGTATTAATAGACGTAAACGTAATTAGCAATATCAGAAGTAAGATGTAATAGTCACAGTAATCTGTTACTAGATCGAGTTTACAACAGTAAAAGTAATATGTAATGGTAAAAGTAATGTGTAATATTAAAGCAATGCAGAAGTATTAGTAATCCAAAATAGAGGTTAAAATATCACAGTGCAGTAAGGTGTAAAAATGTTTTGTTAAATTATGTGGTTCAGCTGTACTGCTGAATATTTCTCTGTGTTTTCATGGTTAAACTGTTGATGAGGAATAGGTAGTAGTGTATTGATCGTTCTCCTTTGTATGTTTCTCTTTGATTTCGTCCAGGTGTCACCACTTGGTCCACGACATCGTCCACGATCGCTGAGACGTCGTCCATGATCGGAGAGACATTGTTGAGGATGAGGGAGACATCGTCCACGATCAGAGACATTGTCCACGATCGCAGAGACCTTGCCAAAGATGAGAGAGACGTTGTCCGTGATCAGAGACATTGTCCCATGCTTCGTAGAGACCTTGCGATAGAATCGGCGGAGACGGGGGTCACCGATTTGACGGCACTGCCCGCGATCATGGAGACATTTGTCGATGGTCAGAGAGACAGCGTCTATGATCTCAGAGACATCGTCCACGATCACAAAGACTTTGTCCATGATTACAGAGACTTTGTCCATAATCTCAGAGACACTGTCCGCGATCACAGAGACGTAGTCCACGATCACAGAGAGTCTTGGTACAATGAAGAAGTTGTTTGAGACCAGGACAGAGGCCTCCAGGTAATTCACTAACAGCTTTACATCAACTGTCCAACACTGAGCACTGACATTAAACTGTTTAAATTCAGTATTCAGTATATTAAAGTGTAATAATAGAAGTAATCTGCCATGAGAAAAATAATGTGTAAGTACACTGTATTAATAGACGTAAACGTAATTAGCAATATCAGAAGTAAGATGTAATAGTCACAGTAATCTGTTACTAGATCGAGTTTACAACAGTAAAAGTAATATGTAATGGTAAAAGTAATGTGTAATATTAAAGCAATGCAGAAGTATTAGTAATCCAAAATAGAGGTTAAAATATCACAGTGCAGTAAGGTGTAAAAATGTTTTGTTAAATTATGTGGTTCAGACTGTACTGCTGAATATTTCTCTGTGTTTTCATGGTTAAACTGTTGATGAGGAATAGGTAGTAGTGTATTGATCGTTCTCCTTTGTATGTTTCTCTTTGATTTCGTCCAGGTGTCACCACTTGGTCCACGACATCGTCCACGATCGCTGAGACGTCGTCCATGATCGGAGAGACATTGTTGAGGATGAGGGAGACATCGTCCACGATCAGAGACATTGTCCACCGATCGCAGAGACCCTTGCCAAAGGATGAGAGAGACGTTGTCCGTGATCAGAGAGCATTGTCCCATGCCTTCCGTAGAGACCTTGCGATAGAATCGGCGGAGACGCGGGGTCACCGATTTGACGGCACTGCCCCGCGATCATGGAGACATTTGTCGATGGTCAGACAGAGGACAGCGTCTATGATCTCAGAGACATCCGTCCCACGATCACAAAGACTTTGTCCATGATTACAGAGACTTTGTCCATAATCCTCAGAGAACACTGTCCGCGATCACAGAGACGTAGTCCACGATCACAGAGAGTCTTGGTACATGAAGAAGTTGTTTGAGACCAGGACAGAGGCCTCCAGGTAATTACCTAACAGCTTTACATCAACTGTCCAACACTGAGCACTGACATTAAACTGTTTAAATTCATATTCAGTATATTAAAGTGTAATAATAGAAGTAATCTGCCATAGAAAAATATGTGTAAGTACACTGTATTAATAGACGTAAACGTAATTAGCAATATCAGAAGTAAGATGTAATAGTCACAGTAATCCTGTTACTAGATCGAGTTTACAACAGTAAAAGTAATATGTAATGGTAAAAGTAATGTGTAATATTAAAGCCAATGCAGAAGTATTAGTAATCCAAAATAGAGGTTAAATATCACAGTGCAGTAAGGTGTAAAAATGTTTTGTTAAATTATGTGGTTCAGCTGTACTGCTGAATATTTCTCTGTGTTTTCATGGTTAAACTGTTGATGAGGAATAGGTAGTAGTGTATTGATCGTTCTCCTTTGTATGTTCTCTTTGATTTCGTCCAGGTGTCACCACTTGGTCCACGACATCGTCCACGATCGCTGAGACGTCGTCCATGATCGGAGAGACATTGTTGAGGATGAGGGAGACATCGTCCACGATCAGAGACATTGTCCACGATCGCAGAGACCTTGCCAAAGATGAGAGAGACGTTGTCCGTGATCAGAGACATTGTCCCATGCTTCGTAGAGACCTTGCGATAGAATCGGCGGAGACGGGGTCACCGATTTGACGGCACTGCCCGCGATCATGGAGACATTTGTCGATGGTCAGAGAGACAGCGTCTATGATCTCAGAGACATCGTCCACGATCACAAAGACTTTGTCCATGATTACAGAGACTTTGTCCATAATCTCAGAGACACTGTCCGCGATCACAGAGACGTAGTCCACGATCACAGAGAGTCTGGTACAATGAAGAAGTTGTTTGAGACCAGGACAGAGGCCTCCAGGTAATTCACTAACAGCTTTACATCAACTGTCCACACTGAGCACTGACATTAAACTGTTTAAATTCAGTATTCAGTATATTAAAGTGTAATAATAGAAGTAATCTGCCATAGAAAAATAATGTGTAAGTACACTGTATTAATAGACGTAAACGTAATTAGCAATATCAGAAGTAAGATGTAATAGTCACAGTAATCTGTTACTAGATCGAGTTTACAACAGTAAAAGTAATATGTAATGGTAAAAGTAATGTGTAATATTAAAGCAATGCAGAAGTATTAGTAATCCAAAATAGAGGTTAAAATATCACAGTGCAGTAAGGTGTAAAAATGTTTTGTTAAATTATGTGGTTCAGCTGTACTGCTGAATATTTCTCTGTGTTTTCATGGTTAAACTGTTGATGAGGAATAGGTAGTAGTGTATTGATCGTTCTCCTTTGTATGTTTCTCTTTGATTTCGTCCAGGTGTCACCACTTGGTCCACGACATCGTCCACGATCGCTGAGACGTCGTCCATGATCGGAGAGACATTGTTGAGGATGAGGGAGACATCGTCCACGATCAGAGACATTGTCCACGATCGCAGAGACCTTGCCAAAGATGAGAGAGACGTTGTCCGTGATCAGAGACATTGTCCCATGCTTCGTAGAGACCTTGCGATAGAATCGGCGGAGACGGGGGTCACCGATTTGACGGCACTGCCCGCGATCATGGAGACATTTGTCGATGGTCAGAGAGACAGCGTCTATGATCTCAGAGACATCGTCCACGATCACAAAGACTTTGTCCATGATTACAGAGACTTTGTCCATAATCTCAGAGACACTGTCCGCGATCACAGAGACGTAGTCCACGATCACAGAGAGTCTTGGTACAATGAAGAAGTTGTTTGAGACCAGGACAGAGGCCTCCAGGTAATTCACTAACAGCTTTACATCAACTGTCCAACACTGAGCACTGACATTAAACTGTTTAAATTCAGTATTCAGTATATTAAAGTGTAATAATAGAAGTAATCTGCCATAGAAAAATAATGTGTAAGTACACTGTATTAATAGACGTAAACGTAATTAGCAATATCAGAAGTAAGATGTAATAGTCACAGTAATCTGTTACTAGATCGAGTTTACAACAGTAAAAGTAATATGTAATGGTAAAAGTAATGTGTAATATTAAAGCAATGCAGAAGTATTAGTAATCCAAAATAGAGTTAAAATATCACAGTGCAGTAAGGTGTAAAAATGTTTTGTTAAATTATGTGGTTCAGCTGTACTGCTGAATATTTCTCTGTGTTTTCATGGTTAAACTGTTGATGAGGAATAGGTAGTAGTGTATTGATCGTTCTCCTTTTGTATGTTTCTCTTTGATTTCGTCCAGGTGTCACCACTTGGTCCACGACATCGTCCACGATCGCTGAGACGTCGTCCATGATCGGAGAGACATTGTTGAGGATGAGGGAGACATCGTCCACGATCAGAGACATTGTCCACGATCGCAGAGACCTTGCCAAAGATGAGAGAGACGTTGTCCGTGATCAGAGACATTGTCCCATGCTTCGTAGAGACCTTGCGATAGAATCGGCGGAGACGGGGTCACCGATTTGACGGCACTGCCCGCGATCATGGAGACATTTGTCGATGGTCAGAGAGACAGCGTCTATGATCTCAGAGACATCGTCCACGATCACAAAGACTTTGTCCATGATTACAGAGACTTTGTCCATAATCTCAGAGACACTGTCCGCGATCACAGAGACGTAGTCCACGATCACAGAGAGTCTTGGTACAATGAAGAAGTTGTTTGAGACCAGGACAGAGGCCTCCAGGTAATTCACTAACAGCTTTACATCAACTGTCCAACACTGAGCACTGACATTAAACTGTTTAAATTCAGTATTCAGTATATTAAAGTGTAATAATAGAAGTAATCTGCCATAGAAAAATAATGTGTAAGTACACTGTATTAATAGACGTAAACGTAATTAGCAATATCAGAAGTAAGATGTAATAGTCACAGTAATCTGTTACTAGATCGAGTTTACAACAGTAAAAGTAATATGTAATGGTAAAAGTAATGTGTAATATTAAAGCAATGCAGAAGTATTAGTAATCCAAATAGAGGTTAAAATATCACAGTGCAGTAAGGTGTAAAAATGTTTTGTTAAATTATGTGGTTCAGCTGTACTGCTGAATATTTCTCTGTGTTTTCATGGTTAAACTGTTGATGAGGAATAGGTAGTAGTGTATTGATCGTTCTCCTTTGTATGTTTCTCTTTGATTTCGTCCAGGTGTCACCACTTGGTCCACGACATCGTCCACGATCGCTGAGACGTCGTCCATGATCGGAGAGACATTGTTGAGGATGAGGGAGACATCGTCCACGATCAGAGACATTGTCCGATCGCAGAGACCTTGCCAAAGATGAGAGAGACGTTGTCCGTGATCAGAGACATTGTCCCATGCTTCGTAGAGACCTTGCGATAGAATCGGCGGAGACGGGGGTCACCGATTTGACGGCACTGCCCGCGATCATGGAGACATTTGTCGATGGTCAGAGACAGCGTCTATGATCTCAGAGACATCGTCCACGATCACAAAGACTTTGTCCATGATTACAGAGACTTTGTCCATAATCTCAGAGACACTGTCCGCGATCACAGAGACGTAGTCCACGATCACAGAGAGTCTTGGTACAATGAAGAAGTTGTTTGAGACCAGGACAGAGGCCTCCAGGTAATTCACTAACAGCTTTACATCAACTGTCCAACACTGAGCACTGACATTAAACTGTTTAAATTCAGTATTCAGTATATTAAAGTGTAATAATAGAAGTAATCTGCCATAGAAAAATAATGTGTAAGTACACTGTATTAATAGACGTAAACGTAATTAGCAATATCAGAAGTAAGATGTAATAGTCACAGTAATCTGTTACTAGATCGAGTTTACAACAGTAAAGTAATATGTAATGGTAAAAGTAATGTGTAATATTAAAGCAATGCAGAAGTATTAGTAATCCAAAATAGAGGTTAAAATATCACAGTGCAGTAAGGTGTAAAAATGTTTTGTTAAATTATGTGGTTCAGCTGTACTGCTGAATATTTCTCTGTGTTTTCATGGTTAAACTGTTGATGAGGAATAGGTAGTAGTGTATTGATCGTTCTCCTTTGTATGTTTCTCTTTGATTTCGTCCAGGTGTCACCACTTGGTCCACGACATCGTCCACGATCGCTGAGACGTCGTCCATGATCGGAGAGACATTGTTGAGGATGAGGAGACATTGTCCACGATCAGAGACATTGTCCACGATCGCAGAGACCTTGCCAAAGATGAGAGAGACGTTGTCCGTGATCAGAGACATTGTCCCATGCTTCGTAGAGACCTTGCGATAGAATCGGCGGAGACGGGGGTCACCGATTTGACGGCACTGCCCGCGATCATGGAGACATTTGTCGATGGTCAGAGAGACAGCGTCTATGATCTCAGAGACATCGTCCACGATCACAAAGACTTTGTCCATGATTACAGAGACTTTGTCCATAATCTCAGAGACACTGTCCGCGATCACAGAGACGTAGTCCACGATCACAGAGAGTCTTGGTACAATGAAGAAGTTGTTTGAGACCAGGACAGAGGCCTCCAGGTAATTCACTAACAGCTTTACATCAACTGTCCAACACTGAGCACTGACATTAAACTGTTTAAATTCAGTATTCAGTATATTAAAGTGTAATAATAGAAGTAATCTGCCATAGAAAAATAATGTGTAAGTACACTGTATTAATAGACGTAAACGTAATTAGCAATATCAGAAGTAAGATGTAATAGTCACAGTAATCTGTTACTAGATCGAGTTTACAACAGTAAAAGTAATATGTAATGGTAAAAGTAATGTGTAATATTAAAGCAATGCAGAAGTATTAGTAATCCAAAATAGAGTTAAAATATCACAGTGCAGTAAGGTGTAAAAATGTTTTGTTAAATTATGTGGTTCAGCTGTACTGCTGAATATTTCTCTGTGTTTTCATGGTTAAACTGTTGATGAGGAATAGGTAGTAGTGTATTGATCGTTCTCCTTTGTATGTTTCTCTTTGATTTCGTCCAGGTGTCACCACTTGGTCCACGACATCGTCCACGATCGCTGAGACGTCGTCCATGATCGGAGAGACATTGTTGAGGATGAGGGAGACATCGTCCACGATCAGAGACATTGTCCACGATCGCAGAGACCTTGCCAAAGATGAGAGAGACGTTGTCCGTGATCAGAGACATTGTCCCATGCTTCGTAGAGACCTTGCGATAGAATCGGCGGAGACGGGGTCACCGATTTGACGGCACTGCCCGCGATCATGGAGACATTTGTCGATGGTCAGAGAGACAGCGTCTATGATCTCAGAGACATCGTCCACGATCACAAAGACTTTGTCCATGATTACAGAGACTTTGTCCATAATCTCAGAGACACTGTCCGCGATCACAGAGACGTAGTCCACGATCACAGAGAGTCTTGGTACAATGAAGAAGTTGTTTGAGACCAGGACAGAGGCCTCCAGGTAATTCACTAA
>NW_026116298.1:0-43928 GCF_001640805.2 Lates calcarifer
ACTGCATTTTGAAGTTTAACCAGCCCAGACTGACTGCTGCTTCTTTAAGCAATTACAGTAGAAACTTAAACTCTGCCACAGTGTTATGAAAGTTTTTCAACTTCTAATGTTGATAAACATTGAATGATGCCTGAGGACCGTCATTGTTTGATGGGACACACGTTTCCTTCTGTGTGCTCTCACTAAGACAAGTGTGTCATCATCTGCTGTTGACTGTGTTTTGACTTAACTTAAACCTCTGCCACAGTGTTATGAAAGTTTTTCAACTTCTAATGTTGATAAACATTGAATGATGCCTGAGGACCGTCATTGTTTGATGGGACACACGTTTCCTTCTGTGTGCTCTCACTAAGACAAGTGTGTCATCATCTGCTGTTGACTGTGTTTGACTTAACTTAAACCTCTGCCACAGTGTTATGAAAGTTTTTCAACTTCTAATGTTGATAAACATTGAATGATGCCTGAGGACCGTCATTGTTTGATGGGACACACGTTTCCTTCTGTGTGCTCTCACTAAGACAAGTGTGTCATCATCTGCTGTTGACTGTGTTTTGACTTAACTTAAACTCTGCCACAGTGTTATGAAAGTTTTCAACTTCTAATGTTGATAAACATTGAATGATGCCTGAGGACCGTCATTTGGACACATTTCCTTCTGTGTGCTCTCACTAAGACAAGTGTGTCATCATCTGCTGTTGACTGTGTTTTGACTTAACTTAAACCTCTGCCACAGTGTTATGAAAGTTTTTCAACTTCTAATGTTGATAAACATTGAATGATGCCTGAGGACCGTCATTGTTTGATGGGACACACGTTTCCTTCTGTGTGCTCTCACTAAGACAAGTGTGTCATCATCTGCTGTTGACTGTTTTGACTTGTGAAAATTTTTAAACCTCTGCCACAGTGTTATGAAAGTTTTTCAACTTCTAATGTTGATAAACATTGAATGATGCCTGAGGACCGTCATTGTTGATGGGACACACGTTTCCTTCTGTGTGCTCTCACTAAGACAAGTGTGTCATCATCTGCTGTTGACTGTGTTTTTGACTTAACTTAAACCTCTGCCACAGTGTTATGAAAGTTTTTCAACTTCTAATGTTGATAAACATTGAATGATGCCTGAGGACCGTCATTGTTTGATGGGACACACGTTTCCTTCTGTGTGCTCTCACTAAGACAAGTGTGTCATCATCTGCTGTTGACTGTGTTTTGACTTAACTTAAACCTCTGCCACAGTGTTATGAAAGTTTTTCAACTTCTAATGTTGATAAACATTGAATGATGCCTGAGGACCGTCATTGTTTGATGGGACACACGTTTCCTTCTGTGTGCTCTCACTAAGACAAGTGTGTCATCATCTGCTGTTGACTGTGTTTTGACTTAACTTAAACCTGCCACAGTGTTAGAAAGTTTTTCAACTTCTAATGTTGATAAACATTGAATGATGCCTGAGGACCGTCATTGTTTGATGGGACACACGTTTCCTTCTGTGTGCTCTCACTAAGACAAGTGTGTCATCATCTGCTGTTGACTGTGTTTTGACTTAACTTAAACCTCTGCCACAGTGTTATGAAAGTTTTTCAACTTCTAATGTTGATAAACATTGAATGATGCCTGAGGACCGTCATTGTTTGATGGGACACACGTTTTCCTTCTGTGTGCTCTCACTAAGACAAGTGTGTCATCATCTGCTGTTGACTGTGTTTTGACTTAACTTAAACCTCTGCCACAGTGTTATGAAAGTTTTTCAACTTCTAATGTTGATAAACATTGAATGATGCCTGAGGACCGTCATTGTTTGATGGGACACACGTTTCCTTCTGTGTGCTCTCACTAAGAAGTGTGTCATCATCTGCTGTTGACTGTGTTTTGACTTAACTTAAACCTCTGCCACAGTGTGAAAGTTTTTCAACTTCTAATGTTGATAAACATTGAATGATGCCTGAGACCGTCATTGTTTGATGGACACACGTTTCCTTCTGTGTGCTCTCACTAAGACAAGTGTGTCATCATCTGTTGACTGTGTTTTGACTTAACTTAAACCTCTGCCACAGTGTTATGAAAGTTTTTCAACTTCTAATGTTGATAAACATTGAATGATGCCTGAGGACCGTCATTGTTTGATGGGACACACGTTTCCTTCTGTGTGCTCTCACTAAGACAAGTGTGTCATCATCTGCTGTTGACTGTGTTTTGACTTAACTTAAACCTCTGCCACAGTGTTATGAAAGTTTTTCAACTTCTAATGTTGATAAACATTGAATGATGCTGAGGACCGTCATTGTTTGATGGACACACGTTTCCTTCTGTGTGCTCTCACTAAGACAAGTGTGTCATCATCTGCTGTTGACTGTGTTTTGACTTAACTTAAACTCTGCCACAGTGTTATGAAAGTTTTTCAACTTCTAATGTTGATAAACATTCAATGATGACTGATGTAGTAACAGGACACATATTGCCTGTTTGTGCTCTCACTAAGACAAGTGTGTCATCATCTGCTGTTGACTGTTTTGACTTAACTTAAAACCTCTGCCACAGTGTTATGAAAGTTTTTCAACTTCTAATGTTGATAAACATTGAATGATGCCTGAGGACCGTCATTGTTTGATGGGACACACGTTTCCTTCTGTGTGCTCTCACTAAGACAAGTGTGTCATCATCTGCTGTTGACTGTGTTTTGACTTAAGTAGAAACTTAAACCTCTGCCACAGTGTTATGAAAGTTTTTCAACTTCTAATGTTGATAAACATTGAATGATGCCTGAGGACCGTCATTGTTTGATGGGACACACGTTTCCTTCTGTGTGCTCTCACTAAGACAAGTGTGTCATCATCTGCTGTTGACTGTGTTTTGACTTAACTTAAACCTCTGCCACAGTGTTATGAAAGTTTTTCAACTTCTAATGTTGATAAACATTGAATGATGCCTGAGGACCGTCATTGTTTGATGGGACACACGTTTCCTTCTGTGTGCTCTCACTAAGACAAGTGTGTCATCATCTGCTGTTGACTGTGTTTTGACTTAACTTAAACCTCTGCCACAGTGTTATGAAAGTTTTTCAACTTCTAATGTTGATAAACATTGAATGATGCCTGAGGACCGTCATTGTTTGATGGGACACACGTTTCCTTCTGTGTGCTCTCACTAAGACAAGTGTGTCATCATCTGCTGTTGACTGTGTTTTGACTTAACTTAAACCTCTGCACAGTGTTATGAAAGTTTTTCAACTTCTAATGTTGATAAACATTGAATGATGCCTGAGGACCGTCATTGTTTGATGGACACACGTTTCCTTCTGTGTGCTCTCACTAAGACAAGTGTGTCATCATCTGCTGTTGACTGTGTTTTGACTTAACTTAAACCTCTGCCACAGTGTTATGAAAGTTTTTCAACTTCTAATGTTGATAAACATTGAATGATGCCTGAGGACCGTCATTGTTTGATGGGACACACGTTTCCTTTGTGTGCTCTCACTAAGACAAGTGTGTCATCATCTGCTGTTGACTGTGTTTTGACTTAACTTAAACCTCTGCCACAGTGTTATGAAAGTTTTTCAACTTCTAATGTTGATAAACATTGAATGATGCTGAGCACCATGGACACATTTCCTGTGTGCTCTCACTAAGACAAGTGTGTCATCATCAACTGCATTGTTGACTGTGTTTCTCTTACTAGAACTTAAACCTCTGCCACAGTGTTATGAAAGTTTTTCAACTTCTAATGTTGATAAACATTGAATGATGCCTGAGGACCGTCATTGTTTGATGGGACACACGTTTCCTTCTGTGTGCTCTCACTAAGACAAGTGTGTCATCATCTGCTGTTGACTGTGTTTTGACTTAACTTAAACCTCTGCCACAGTGTTATGAAAGTTTTTCAACTTCTAATGTTGATAAACATTGAATGATGCCTGAGGACCGTCATTGTTTGATGGGACACACGTTTCCTTCTGTGTGCTCTCACTAAGACAAGTGTGTCATCATCTGCTGTTGACTGTGTTTTGACTTAACTTAAACCTCTGCCACAGTGTTATGAAAGTTTTTCAACTTCTAATGTTGATAAACATTGAATGATGCCTGAGGACCGTCATTGTTTGATGGACACACGTTTCCTTCTGTGTGCTCTCACTAAGACAAGTGTGTCATCATCTGCTGTTGACTGTGTTTTGACTTAACTTAAACCTCTGCCACAGTGTGTTATGAAAGTTTTTCAACTTCTAATGTTGATAAACATTGAATGATGCCTGAGGACCGTCATTGTTTGATGGGACACACGTTTCCTTCTGTGTGCTCACTAAGACAAGTGTGTCATCATCTGCTGTTGACTGTGTTTTGACTTAACTTAAACCTCTGCCACAGTGTTATGAAAGTTTTTCAACTTCTAATGTTGATAAACATTGAATGATGCTGAGCACTCTTTTCCTTCTGTGTGCTCTCACTAAGACAAGTGTGTCATCATCTGCTGTTGCTTCTGCTGCTTCTTGAATTACACTTAAACCTCCACACAGTGTTATGAAAGTTTTTCAACTTCTAATGTTGATAAACATTGAATGATGCCTGAGGACCGTCATTGTTTGATGGGACACACGTTTCCTTCTGTGTGCTCTCACTAAGACAAGTGTGTCATCATCTGCTGTTGACTGTGTTTTGACTTAACTTAAACCTCTGCCACAGTGTTATGAAAGTTTTTCAACTTCTAATGTTGATAAACATTGAATGATGCCTGAGGACCGTCATTGTTTGATGGGACACACGTTTCCTTCTGTGTGCTCTCACTAAGACAAGTGTGTCATCATCTGCTGTTGACTGTGTTTTGACTTAACTTAAACCTCTGCCACAGTGTTATGAAAGTTTTTCAACTTCTAATGTTGATAAACATTGAATGATGCCTGAGGACCGTCATTGTTTGATGGGACACACGTTTCCTTCTGTGTGCTCTCACTAAGACAAGTGTGTCATCATCTGCTGTTGACTGTGTTTTGACTTAACTTAAACCTCTGCCACAGTGTTATGAAAGTTTTTCAACTTCTAATGTTGATAAACATTGAATGATGCCTGAGGACCGTCATTGTTTGATGGGACACACGTTTCCTTCTGTGTGCTCTCACTAAGACAAGTGTGTCATCATCTGCTGTTGACTGTGTTTTGACTTAACTTAAACCTCTGCCACAGTGTTATGAAAGTTTTTCAACTTCTAATGTTGATAAACATTGAATGATGCCTGAGGACCGTCATTGTTTGATGGGACACACGTTTCCTTGTGTGCTCTCACTAAGACAAGTGTGTCATCATCTGCTGTTGACTGTGTTTTGACTTAACTTAAACTCTGCCACAGTGTTATGAAAGTTTTTCAACTTCTAATGTTGATAAACATTGAATGATGCCTGAGGACCGTCATTGTTTGATGGGACACACGTTTCCTTCTGTGTGCTCTCACTAAGACAAGTGTGTCATCATCTGCTGTTGACTGTGTTTTGACTTAACTTAAACCTCTGCCACAGTGTTATGAAAGTTTTTCAACTTCTAATGTTGATAAACATTTGATGCTGAGGACTGGTAGGGACACATTTGACTGTTGCTCTCACTAAGACAAGTGTGTCATCATGTTCACTGCATTTTGAAGTTTTGTGCTGCTTCTTTAAGCAATTACAGTAGAAACTTAAACCTCTGCCACAGTGTTATGAAAGTTTTTCAACTTCTAATGTTGATAAACATTGAATGATGCCTGAGGACCGTCATTGTTTGATGGGACACACGTTTCCTTCTGTGTGCTCTCACTAAGACAAGTGTGTCATCATCTGCTGTTGACTGTGTTTTGACTTAACTTAAACCTCTGCCACAGTGTTATGAAAGTTTTTCAACTTCTAATGTTGATAAACATTGAATGATGCCTGAGGACCGTCATTGTTTGATGGGACACACGTTTCCTTCTGTGTGCTCTCACTAAGACAAGTGTGTCATCATCTGCTGTTGACTGTGTTTTGACTTAACTTAAACCTCTGCCACAGTGTTATGAAAGTTTTTCAACTTCTAATGTTGATAAACATTGAATGATGCCTGAGGACCGTCATTGTTTGATGGGACACACGTTTCCTTCTGTGTGCTCTCACTAAGACAAGTGTGTCATCATCTGCTGTTGACTGTGTTTTGACTTAACTTAAACCTCTGCCACAGTGTTATGAAAGTTTTTCAACTTCTAATGTTGATAAACATTGAATGATGCCTGAGGACCGTCATTGTTTGATGGGACACACGTTTCCTTCTGTGTGCTCTCACTAAGACAAGTGTGTCATCATCTGCTGTTGACTGTGTTTTGACTTAACTTAAACCTCTGCCACAGTGTTATGAAAGTTTTTCAACTTCTAATGTTGATAAACATTCAATGATGACTGAGCACTGGTAGTCCCCAACAGGACACATATTGCGTACTGTTTGCTCTCACTAAGACAAGTGTGTCATCATCTAACTGCATTTTGAAGTTTAACTGTGCTGCTTCTTTAAGCAATTACAGTAGAAACTTAAACCTCTGCACAGTGTTATGAAAGTTTTTCAACTTCTAATGTTGATAAACATTGAATGATGCCTGAGGACGTCATTGTTTGATGGGACACACGTTTCCTTCTGTGTGCTCTCACTAAGACAAGTGTGTCATCATCTGCTGTTGACTGTGTTTTGACTTAACTTAAACCTCTGCCACAGTGTTATGAAAGTTTTTCAACTTCTAATGTTGATAAACATTGAATGATGCCTGAGGACCGTCATTGTTTGATGGGACACACGTTTCCTTCTGTGTGCTCTCACTAAGACAAGTGTGTCATCATCTGCTGTTGACTGTGTTTTGACTTAACTTAAACCTCTGCCACAGTGTTATGAAAGTTTTTCAACTTCTAATGTTGATAAACATTGAATGATGCCTGAGGACCGTCATTGTTTGATGGGACACACGTTTCCTTCTGTGTGCTCTCACTAAGACAAGTGTGTCATCATCTGCTGTTGACTGTGTTTTGACTTAACTTAAACCTCTGCCACAGTGTTATGAAAGTTTTTCAACTTCTAATGTTGATAAACATTGAATGATGCCTGAGGACCGTCATTGTTTGATGGGACACACGTTTCCTTTGTGTGCTCTCACTAAGACAAGTGTGTCATCATCTGCTGTTGACTGTGTTTTGACTTAACTTAAACCTCTGCCACAGTGTTATGAAAGTTTTTCAACTTCTAATGTTGATAAACATTGAATGATGCCTGAGGACCGTCATTGTTTGATGGGACACACGTTTCCTTCTGTGTGCTCTCACTAAGACAAGTGTGTCATCATCTGCTGTTGACTGTGTTTTGACTTAACTTAAACCTCTGCCACAGTGTTATGAAAGTTTTTCAACTTCTAATGTTGATAAACATTCAATGATGACTGAGCACTGGTAGTGGACACATATTGCGTACTGTTTGCTCTCACTAAGACAAGTGTGTCATCATCTCTGTTCACTGCATTTTGAAGTTTAACCAGCCCAGACTGACCAAATGCTGCTTCTTTAAGCAATTACAGTAGAAACTTAAACCTCTGCCACAGTGTTATGAAAGTTTTTCAACTTCTAATGTTGATAAACATTGAATGATGCCTGAGGACCGTCATTGTTTGATGGGACACACGTTTCCTTCTGTGTGCTCTCACTAAGACAAGTGTGTCATCATCTGCTGTTGACTGTGTTTTGACTTAACTTAAACCTCTGCCACAGTGTTATGAAAGTTTTTCAACTTCTAATGTTGATAAACATTGAATGATGCCTGAGGACCGTCATTGTTTGATGGGACACACGTTTCCTTCTGTGTGCTCTCACTAAGACAAGTGTGTCATCATCTCTGCTGTTGACTGTGTTTTGACTTAACTTAAACCTCTGCCACAGTGTTATGAAAGTTTTTCAACTTCTAATGTTGATAAACATTGAATGATGCCTGAGGACCGTCATTGTTTGATGGGACACACGTTTCCTTCTGTGTGCTCTCACTAAGACAAGTGTGTCATCATCTGCTGTTGACTGTGTTTTGACTTAACTTAAACCTCTGCCACAGTGTTATGAAAGTTTTTCAACTTCTAATGTTGATAAACATTGAATGATGCCTGAGGACCGTCATTGTTTGATGGGACACACGTTTCCTTCTGTGTGCTCTCACTAAGACAAGTGTGTCATCATCTGCTGTTGACTGTGTTTGACTTAACTTAAACCTCTGCCACAGTGTTATGAAAGTTTTTCAACTTCTAATGTTGATAAACATTGAATGATGCCTGAGGACCGTCATTGTTTGATGGGACACACGTTTCCTTCTGTGTGCTCTCACTAAGACAAGTGTGTCATCATCTGCTGTTGACTGTGTTTTGACTTAACTTAAACCTCTGCCACAGTGTTATGAAAGTTTTTCAACTTCTAATGTTGATAAACATTGAATGATGCCTGAGGACCGTCATTGTTTGATGGGACACACGTTTCCTTCTGTGTGCTCTCACTAAGACAAGTGTGTCATCATCTGCTGTTGACTGTGTTTTGACTTAACTTAAACCTCTGCCACAGTGTTATGAAAGTTTTTCAACTTCTAATGTTGATAAACATTGAATGATGCCTGAGGACCGTCATTGTTTGATGGGACACACGTTTCCTTCTGTGTGCTCTCACTAAGACAGTGTGTCATCATCTGCTGTTGACTGTGTTTTGACTTAACTTAAACCTCTGCCACAGTGTTATGAAAGTTTTTCAACTTCTAATGTTGATAAACATTGAATGATGCTGAGACCTTTTCTGTTTGCTCTCACTAAGACAAGTGTGTCATCATCTGTGCATTTTGAAGTTTTGAGCTGCTTCTTTTTACAGTAGAAACTTAAACCTCTGCCACAGTGTTATGAAAGTTTTTCAACTTCTAATGTTGATAAACATTGAATGATGCCTGAGGACCGTCATTGTTTGATGGGACACACGTTTCCTTCTGTGTGCTCTCACTAAGACAAGTGTGTCATCATCTGCTGTTGACTGTGTTTTGACTTAACTTAAACCTCTGCCACAGTGTTATGAAAGTTTTTCAACTTCTAATGTTGATAAACATTGAATGATGCCTGAGGACCGTCATTGTTTGATGGGACACACGTTTCCTTCTGTGTGCTCTCACTAAGACAAGTGTGTCATCATCTGCTGTTGACTGTGTTTTGACTTAACTTAAACCTCTGCCACAGTGTTATGAAAGTTTTTCAACTTCTAATGTTGATAAACATTGAATGATGCCTGAGGACCGTCATTGTTTGATGGGACACACGTTTCCTTCTGTGTGCTCTCACTAAGACAAGTGTGTCATCATCTGCTGTTGACTGTGTTTTGACTTAACTTAAACCTCTGCACAGTGTTATGAAAGTTTTTCAACTTCTAATGTTGATAAACATTGAATGATGCCTGAGGACCGTCATTGTTTGATGGGACACACGTTTCCTTCTGTGTGCTCTCACTAAGACAAGTGTGTCATCATCTGCTGTTGACTGTGTTTTGACTTAACTTAACCTCTGCCACAGTGTTATGAAAGTTTTTCAACTTCTAATGTGATAAACATTGAATGATGCCTGAGGACCGTCATTGTTTGATGGGACACACGTTTCCTTCTGTGTGCTCTCACTAAGACAAGTGTGTCATCATCTGCTGTTGACTGTGTTTTGACTTAACTTAAACCTCTGCCACAGTGTTATGAAAGTTTTTCAACTTCTAATGTTGATAAACATTGAATGATGCCTGAGGACCGTCATTGTTTGATGGGACACACGTTTCCTTCTGTGTGCTCTCACTAAGACAAGTGTGTCATCATCTGCTGTTGACTGCATTTTGAAGTTTAACCAGCCCAGACTGACAAATGCTGCTTCTTTAAGCAATTACAGTAGAAACTTAAACCTCTGCCACAGTTATGAAAGTTTTTCAACTTCTAATGTTGATAAACATTGAATGATGCCTGAGGACCGTCATTGTTTGATGGGACACACGTTTCCTTCTGTGTGCTCTCACTAAGACAAGTGTGTCATCATCTGCTGTTGACTGTTTTGAAGTTTTAACTTTGACTTTCAACTTCTAATGTTGATAAACATTGAATGATGCCTGAGGACCGTCATTGTTTGATGGGACACACGTTTCCTTCTGTGTGCTCTCACTAAGACAAGTGTGTCATCATCTGCTGTTGACTGTGTTTTGACTTAACTTAAACCTCTGCCACAGTGTTATGAAAGTTTTTCAACTTCTAATGTTGATAAACATTGAATGATGCCTGAGGACCGTCATTGTTTGATGGGACACACGTTTCCTTCTGTGTGCTCTCACTAAGACAAGTGTGTCATCATCTGCTGTTGACTGTGTTTTGACTTAACTTAAACCTCTGCCACAGTGTTATGAAAGTTTTTCAACTTCTAATGTTGATAAACATTGAATGATGACTGAGACGTGTGGACACATTTCTGTGCTCTCACTAAGACAAGTGTGTCATCCTGCTGCATTTTGAAGCCAGACTGACAAATGCTGCTTTTAAGCAATTACAGTAGAAACTTAAACCTCTGCCACAGTGTTATGAAAGTTTTTCAACTTCTAATGTTGATAAACATTGAATGATGCCTGAGGACCGTCATTGTTTGATGGGACACACGTTTCCTTCTGTGTGCTCTCACTAAGACAAGTGTGTCATCATCTGCTGTTGACTGCTGTTTTGATGTGCTTCTTTAACTTAACTTAAACCTCTGCCACAGTGTTATGAAAGTTTTTCAACTTCTAATGTTGATAAACATTGAATGATGCCTGAGGACCGTCATTGTTTGATGGGACACACGTTTCCTTCTGTGTGCTCTCACTAAGACAAGTGTGTCATCATCTGCTGTTGACTGTGTTTTGACTTAACTTAAACCTCTGCCACAGTGTTATGAAAGTTTTTCAACTTCTAATGTTGATAAACATTGAATGATGCCTGAGGACCGTCATTGTTTGATGGACACACGTTTCCTTCTGTGTGCTCTCACTAAGACAAGTGTGTCATCATCTGCTGTTGACTGTGTTTTGACTTAACTTAAACCTCTGCCACAGTGTTATGAAAGTTTTTCAACTTCTAATGTTGAAACATTGAATGATGCCTCTTAGTGTGCTCTCACTAAGACAAGTGTGTCATCAACTGCATTTTGAAGTTGACTGACCAAATGCTGCTTCTTTAAGCGAAACTTAAAACAGTGTTATGAAAGTTTTTCAACTTCTAATGTTGATAAACATTGAATGATGCCTGAGACCGTCATTGTTTGATGGGACACACGTTTCCTTCTGTGTGCTCTCACTAAGACAAGTGTGTCATCATCTGCTGTTGACTGCTGACTGTGCTGCTTCTTTTTAACTTAAACCTCTGCCACAGTGTTATGAAAGTTTTTCAACTTCTAATGTTGATAAACATTGAATGATGCCTGAGACGTCATTGTTTGATGGGACACACGTTTCCTTCTGTGTGCTCTCACTAAGACAAGTGTGTCATCATCTGCTGTTGACTGCATTTTGAAGTTTTAACTTTAACTTAAACTTAAACCTCTGCCACAGTGTTATGAAAGTTTTTCAACTTCTAATGTTGATAAACATTGAATGATGCCTGAGGACCGTCATTGTTTGATGGGACACACGTTTCCTTCTGTGTGCTCTCACTAAGACAAGTGTGTCATCATCTGCTGTTGACTGTGTTTTGACTTAACTTAAACCTCTGCCACAGTGTTATGAAAGTTTTTCAACTTCTAATGTTGATAAACATTGAATGATGCCTGAGGACCGTCATTGTTTGATGGGACACACGTTTCCTTCTGTGTGCTCTCACTAAGACAAGTGTGTCATCATCTGCTGTTGACTGTGTTTTGACTTAACTTAAACCTCTGCCACAGTGTTATGAAAGTTTTTCAACTTCTAATGTTGATAAACATTGAATGATGCCTGAGGACCGTCATTGTTTGATGGGACACACGTTTCCTTCTGTGTGCTCTCACTAAGACAAGTGTGTCATCATCTGCTGTTGACTGTGTTTTGAAACTTAAACCTCTGCCACAGTGTTATGAAAGTTTTTCAACTTCTAATGTTGATAAACATTGAATGATGCCTGAGGACCGTCATTGTTTGATGGGACACACGTTTCCTTCTGTGTGCTCTCACTAAGACAAGTGTGTCATCATCTGCTGTTGACTGTGTTTTGACTTAACTTAAACCTCTGCCACAGTGTTATGAAAGTTTTTCAACTTCTAATGTTGATAAACATTGAATGATGCCTGAGGACCGTCATTGTTTGATGGGACACACGTTTCCTTCTGTGTGCTCTCACTAAGACAAGTGTGTCATCATCTGCTGTTGACTGTGTTTTGACTTAACTTAAACCTCTGCCACAGTGTTATGAAAGTTTTTCAACTTCTAATGTTGATAAACATTGAATGATGCCTGAGGACCGTCATTGTTTGATGGGACACACGTTTCCTTCTGTGTGCTCTCACTAAGACAAGTGTGTCATCATCTGCTGTTGACTGTGTGTGACTACAACTTAAACCTCTGCCACAGTGTTATGAAAGTTTTTCAACTTCTAATGTTGATAAACATTGAATGATGCCTGAGGACCGTCATTGTTTGATGGACACACGTTTCCTTCTGTGTGCTCTCACTAAGACAAGTGTGTCATCATCTGCTGTTGCTTTGTGTGTTTGAGTAACTTAAACCTCTGCCACAGTGTTATGAAAGTTTTTCAACTTCTAATGTTGATAAACATTGAATGATGCCTGAGGACCGTCATTGTTTGATGGGACACACGTTTCCTTCTGTGTGCTCTCACTAAGACAAGTGTGTGTGTTGTGTGTTTTTTTAACTTAAACCTCTCCACAGTGTTATGAAAGTTTTTCAACTCTAATGTTGAACATTGAATGATGCCTGAGGACCGTCATTGTTTGATGGGACACACGTTTCCTTCTGTGTGCTCTCACTAAGACAAGTGTGTCATCATCTGCTGTTGACTGTGTTTTGACTTAACTTAAACCTCTGCCACAGTGTTATGAAAGTTTTTCAACTTCTAATGTTGATAAACATTGAATGATGCCTGAGGACCGTCATTGTTTGATGGGACACACGTTTCCTTCTGTGTGCTCTCACTAAGACAAGTGTGTCATCATCTGCTGTTGAAGTTTGTGTGCTTTTTTTTAACTTAAACCTCTGCCACAGTGTTATGAAAGTTTTTCAACTTCTAATGTTGATAAACATTGAATGATGCCTGAGGACCGTCATTGTTTGATGGACACACGTTTCCTTCTGTGTGCTCTCACTAAGACAAGTGTGTCATCATCTGCTGTTGACTGTGTTTTGACTTAACTTAAACCTCTGCCACAGTGTTATGAAAGTTTTTCAACTTCTAATGTTGATAAACATTGAATGATGCTGAGACTGTAGTGACACATTTTCTGTGTGCTCTCACTAAGACAAGTGTGTCATCCTGTTGCTGAAGTTTGACAAATGTGCTTCTTTTTACAGTAGAAACTTAAACCTCTGCCACAGTGTTATGAAAGTTTTTCAACTTCTAATGTTGATAAACATTGAATGATGCCTGAGGACCGTTTGTTTGATGGGACACACGTTTCCTTCTGTGTGCTCTCACTAAGACAAGTGTGTCATCATCTGCTGTTGACTGCATTTTGAAGTTTTGAAATGCTGCTTCTTTAAGCAATTACAGTAGAACTTAAACCTCTGCCACAGTGTTATGAAAGTTTTTCAACTTCTAATGTTGATAAACATTGAATGATGCCTGAGGACCGTCATTGTTTGAGGACACACGTTTCCTTCTGTGTGCTCTCACTAAGACAAGTGTGTCATCATCTGCTGTTGACTGCTTTTTGCTGCTCTTTTTACAGTAACTTAAACCTCTGCCACAGTGTTATGAAAGTTTTTCAACTTCTAATGTTGATAAACATTGAATGATGCCTGAGGACCGTCATTGATGGGACACACGTTTCCTTCTGTGTGCTCTCACTAAGACAAGTGTGTCATCATCTGCTGTTGACTGTGTTTTGACTTAACTTAAACCTCTGCCACAGTGTTATGAAAGTTTTTCAACTTCTAATGTTGATAAACATTGAATGATGCCTGAGGACCGTCATTGTTTGATGGGACACACGTTTCCTTCTGTGTGCTCTCACTAAGACAAGTGTGTCATCATCTGCTGTTGACTGTGTTTTGACTTAACTTAAACCTCTGCCACAGTGTTATGAAAGTTTTTCAACTTCTAATGTTGATAAACATTGAATGATGCCTGAGGACCGTCATTGTTTGATGGGACACACGTTTCCTTCTGTGTGCTCTCACTAAGACAAGTGTGTCATCATCTGCTGTTGACTGTGTTTTGACTTAACTTAAACCTCTGCCACAGTGTTATGAAAGTTTTTCAACTTCTAATGTTGATAAACATTGAATGATGCTGAGGACCGGTGTTTGAGGACACATTTCCTTCTGTGTGCTCTCACTAAGACAAGTGTGTCATCATCTGCTGTTGACTGTTTTGACTTAACTTAAACCTCTGCCACAGTGTTATGAAAGTTTTTCAACTTCTAATGTTGATAAACATTGAATGATGCCTGAGGACCGTCATTGTTTGATGGGACACACGTTTCCTTCTGTGTGCTCTCACTAAGACAAGTGTGTCATCATCTGCTGTTGACTGCATGTTTTTGACCAAATGCTGCTTCTTTAAGCAATTACAGTTTAAACCTCTGCCACAGTGTTATGAAAGTTTTTCAACTTCTAATGTTGATAAACATTGAATGATGCCTGAGGACCGTCATTGTTTGATGGGACACACGTTTCCTTCTGTGTGCTCTCACTAAGACAAGTGTGTCATCATCTGCTGTTGACTGTGTTTTGACTAACTTAAACCTCTGCCACAGTGTTATGAAAGTTTTTCAACTTCTAATGTTGATAAACATTGAATGATGCCTGAGGACCGTCATTGTTTGATGGGACACACGTTTCCTTCTGTGTGCTCTCACTAAGACAAGTGTGTCATCATCTGCTGTTGACTGTGTTTTGACTTAACTTAAACCTCTGCCACAGTGTTATGAAAGTTTTTCAACTTCTAATGTTGATAAACATTGAATGATGCCTGAGGACCGTCATTGTTTGATGGGACACACGTTTCCTTCTGTGTGCTCTCACTAAGACAAGTGTGTCATCATCTGCTGTTGACTGTGTTTTGACTTAACTTAAACCTCTGCCACAGTGTTATGAAAGTTTTTCAACTTCTAATGTTGATAAACATTGAATGATGCCTGAGGACCGTCATTGTTTGATGGGACACACGTTTCCTTCTGTGTGCTCTCACTAAGACAAGTGTGTCATCATCTGCTGTTGACTGTGTTTTGACTTAACTTAAACCTCTGCCACAGTGTTATGAAAGTTTTTCAACTTCTAATGTTGATAAACATTGAATGATGCCTGAGGACCGTCATTGTTTGATGGGACACACGTTTTCTGTGTGCTCTCACTAAGACAAGTGTGTCATCATCTGCTGTTGACTGTGTTTTGACTTAACTTAAACCTCTGCCACAGTGTTATGAAAGTTTTTCAACTTCTAATGTTGATAAACATTGAATGATGCCTGAGGACCGTCATTGTTTGATGGGACACACGTTTCCTTCTGTGTGCTCTCACTAAGACAAGTGTGTCATCATCTGCTGTTGACTGTGTTTTGACTTAACTTAAACCTCTGCCACAGTGTTATGAAAGTTTTTCAACTTCTAATGTTGATAAACATTGAATGATGCCTGAGGACCGTCATTGTTTGATGGGACACACGTTTCCTTCTGTGTGCTCTCACTAAGACAAGTGTGTCATCATCTGCTGTTGACTGTGTTTTGACTTAACTTAAACCTCTGCCACAGTGTTATGAAAGTTTTTCAACTTCTAATGTTGATAAACATTGAATGATGCCTGAGGACCGTCATTGTTTGATGGGACACACGTTTCCTTCTGTGTGCTCTCACTAAGACAAGTGTGTCATCATCTGCTGTTGACTGTGTTTTGACTTAACTTAAACCTCTGCCACAGTGTTATGAAAGTTTTTCAACTTCTAATGTTGATAAACATTGAATGATGCCTGAGGACCGTCATTGTTTGATGGGACACACGTTTCCTTCTGTGTGCTCTCACTAAGACAAGTGTGTCATCATCTGCTGTTGACTGTGTTTTGACTTAACTTAAACCTCTGCCACAGTGTTATGAAAGTTTTTCAACTTCTAATGTTGATAAACATTGAATGATGCCTGAGTAGGACACATTTCCTGTGTGCTCTCACTAAGACAAGTGTGTCATCATCTGCTGTTGACTGTTTTGACTTAACTTAAACCTCTGCCACAGTGTTATGAAAGTTTTTCAACTTCTAATGTTGATAAACATTGAATGATGCCTGAGTCATTGTTTGATGGGACACACGTTTCCTTCTGTGTGCTCTCACTAAGACAAGTGTGTCATCATCTGCTGTTGACTGCATTTTGAAGTTTTGACTGCTAATTACAGTAAAACTTAAACCTCTGCCACAGTGTTATGAAAGTTTTTCAACTTCTAATGTTGATAAACATTGAATGATGCCTGAGGACCGTCATTGTTTGATGGGACACACGTTTCCTTCTGTGTGCTCTCACTAAGACAAGTGTCATCATCTGCTGTTGACTGTGTTTTGACTTAACTTAAACCTCTGCCACAGTGTTATGAAAGTTTTTCAACTTCTAATGTTGATAAACATTGAATGATGCCTGAGGACCGTCATTGTTTGATGGGACACACGTTTCCTTCTGTGTGCTCTCACTAAGACAAGTGTGTCATCATCTGCTGTTGACTGTGTTTTGACTTAACTTAAACCTCTGCCACAGTGTTATGAAAGTTTTTCAACTTCTAATGTTGATAAACATTGAATGATGCCTGAGGACCGTCATTGTTTGATGGGACACACGTTTCCTTCTGTGTGCTCTCACTAAGACAAGTGTGTCATCATCTGCTGTTGACTGTGTTTTGACTTAACTTAAACCTCTGCCACAGTGTTATGAAAGTTTTTCAACTTCTAATGTTGATAAACATTGAATGATGCCTGAGGACCGTCATTGTTTGATGGGACACACGTTTCCTTCTGTGTGCTCTCACTAAGACAAGTGTGTCATCATCTGCTGTTGACTGTGTTTTGACTTAACTTAAACCTCTGCCACAGTGTTATGAAAGTTTTTCAACTTCTAATGTTGATAAACATTGAATGATGCCTGAGGACCGTCATTGTTTGATGGACACACGTTTCCTTCTGTGTGCTCTCACTAAGACAAGTGTGTCATCATCTGCTGTTGACTGTGTTTTGACTTAACTTAAACCTCTGCCACAGTGTTATGAAAGTTTTTCAACTTCTAATGTTGATAAGACTGATCTAACTGTTTGCTCTCACTAAGACAAGTGTGTCATCATCTGTGCACTGAGCTGAAGCAGTAGAAACTTAAACCTCTGCCACAGTTATGAAAGTTTTTCAACTTCTAATGTTGATAAACATTGAATGATGCCTGAGGACCGTCATTGTTTGATGGGACACACGTTTCCTTCTGTGTGCTCTCACTAAGACAAGTGTGTCATCATCTGCTGTTGACTGTGTTTTGACTTAACTTAAACCTCTGCCACAGTGTTATGAAAGTTTTTCAACTTCTAATGTTGATAAACATTGAATGATGCCTGAGGACCGTCATTGTTTGATGGGACACACGTTTCCTTCTGTGTGCTCTCACTAAGACAAGTGTGTCATCATCTGCTGTTGACTGTGTTTTGACTTAACTTAAACCTCTGCCACAGTGTTATGAAAGTTTTTCAACTTCTAATGTTGATAAACATTGAATGATGCCTGAGGACCGTCATTGTTTGATGGACACACGTTTCCTTCTGTGTGCTCTCACTAAGACAAGTGTGTCATCATCTGCTGTTGACTGTGTTTTGACTTAACTTAAACCTCTGCCACAGTGTTATGAAAGTTTTTCAACTTCTAATGTTGATAAACATTGAATGATGCCTGAGGACCGTCATTGTTTGATGGGACACACGTTTCCTTCTGTGTGCTCTCACTAAGACAAGTGTGTCATCATCTGCTGTTGACTGTGTTTTGACTTAACTTAAACCTCTGCCACAGTGTTATGAAAGTTTTTCAACTTCTAATGTTGATAAACATTCAATGATGCTGAGCACAGTTTTACTGTTTGCTCTCACTAAGACAAGTGTGTCATCATCTGTGCATTTTGAAGTTTTGACCAAATGCTGCTTCTTTAAGCAATTACAGTAGAAACTTAAACCTCTGCCACAGTGTTATGAAAGTTTTTCATTCTAATGTTGATAAACATTGAATGATGCCTGAGGACCGTCATTGTTTGATGGGACACACGTTTCCTTCTGTGTGCTCTCACTAAGACAAGTGTGTCATCATCTGCTGTTGACTGTGTTTTGACTTAACTTAAACCTCTGCCACAGTGTTATGAAAGTTTTTCAACTTCTAATGTTGATAAACATTGAATGATGCCTGAGGACTGTCATTGTTTGATGGGACACACGTTTCCTTCTGTGTGCTCTCACTAAGACAAGTGTGTCATCATCTGCTGTTGACTGTGTTTTGACTTAACTTAAACCTCTGCCACAGTGTTATGAAAGTTTTTCAACTTCTAATGTTGATAAACATTGAATGATGCCTGAGGACCGTCATTGTTTGATGGGACACACGTTTCCTTCTGTGTGCTCTCACTAAGACAAGTGTGTCATCATCTGCTGTTGCTGTGTTTTGACTTAACTTAAACCTCTGCCACAGTGTTATGAAAGTTTTTCAACTTCTAATGTTGATAAACATTGAATGATGCCTGAGGACCGTCATTGTTTGATGGGACACACGTTTCCTTCTGTGTGCTCTCACTAAGACAAGTGTGTCATCATCTGCTGTTGACTGTGTTTTGACTTAACTTAAACCTCTGCCACAGTGTTATGAAAGTTTTTCAACTTCTAATGTTGATAAACATTGAATGATGCCTGAGGACCGTCATTGTTTGATGGGACACACGTTTCCTTCTGTGTGCTCTCACTAAGACAAGTGTGTCATCATCTGCTGTTGACTGTGTTTTGACTTAACTTAAACCTCTGCCACAGTGTTATGAAAGTTTTTCAACTTCTAATGTTGATAAACATTGAATGATGCCTGAGGACCGTCATTGTTTGATGGGACACACGTTTCCTTCTGTGTGCTCTCACTAAGACAAGTGTGTCATCATCTGCTGTTGACTGTGTTTTGACTTAACTTAAACCTCTGCCACAGTGTTATGAAAGTTTTTCAACTTCTAATGTTGATAAACATTCAATGATGCTGAGCACAGTGGACACATTTGCCTGTTTGCTCTCACTAAGACAAGTGTGTCATCATCTCTGTTCACTGCATTTTGAAGTTTAACCAGCCCAGACTGACCAAATGCTGCTTCTTTAAGCAATTACAGTAGAAACTTAAACCTCTGCCACAGTGTTATGAAAGTTTTTCAACTTCTAATGTTGATAAACATTGAATGATGCCTGAGGACCGTCATTGTTTGATGGGACACACGTTTCCTTCTGTGTGCTCTCACTAAGACAAGTGTGTCATCATCTGCTGTTGACTGTGTTTGACTTAACTTAAACCTCTGCCACAGTGTTATGAAAGTTTTTCAACTTCTAATGTTGATAAACATTGAATGATGCCTGAGGACCGTCATTGTTTGATGGGACACACGTTTCCTTCTGTGTGCTCTCACTAAGACAAGTGTGTCATCATCTGCTGTTGACTGTGTTTTGACTTAACTTAAACCTCTGCCACAGTGTTATGAAAGTTTTTCAACTTCTAATGTTGATAAACATTGAATGATGCCTGAGGACCGTCATTGTTTGATGGGACACACGTTTCCTTCTGTGTGCTCTCACTAAGACAAGTGTGTCATCATCTGCTGTTGACTGTGTTTTGACTTAACTTAAACCTCTGCCACAGTGTTATGAAAGTTTTTCAACTTCTAATGTTGATAAACATTGAATGATGCCTGAGGACGTCATTGTTTGATGGGACACACGTTTCCTTCTGTGTGCTCTCACTAAGACAAGTGTGTCATCATCTGCTGTTGACTGTGTTTTGACTTAACTTAAACCTCTGCCACAGTGTTATGAAAGTTTTTCAACTTCTAATGTTGATAAACATTGAATGATGCCTGAGGACAGTTTTTTCTGTGTGCTCTCACTAAGACAAGTGTGTCATCATCTCTGTTGCATTTTGAAGTTTAACTGTGTTTCAATTACAGTTTAAACCTCTGCCACAGTGTTATGAAAGTTTTTCAACTTCTAATGTTGATAAACATTGAATGATGCCTGAGGACCGTCATTGTTTGATGGGACACACGTTTCCTTCTGTGTGCTCTCACTAAGACAAGTGTGTCATCATCTGCTGTTGACTGTGTTTTGACTTAACTTAAACCTCTGCCACAGTGTTATGAAAGTTTTTCAACTTCTAATGTTGATAAACATTGAATGATGCCTGAGGACCGTCATTGTTTGATGGGACACACGTTTCCTTCTGTGTGCTCTCACTAAGACAAGTGTGTCATCATCTGCTGTTGACTGTGTTTTGACTTAACTTAAACCTCTGCCACAGTGTTTGAAAGTTTTTCAACTTCTAATGTTGATAAACATTGAATGATGCCTGAGGACCGTCATTGTTTGATGGGACACACGTTTCCTTCTGTGTGCTCTCACTAAGACAAGTGTGTCATCATCTGCTGTTGACTGTGTTTTGACTTAACTTAAACCTCTGCCACAGTGTTATGAAAGTTTTTCAACTTCTAATGTTGATAAATTGAATGATGCCTGAGGACCGTCATTGTTTGATGGGACACACGTTTCCTTCTGTGTGCTCTCACTAAGACAAGTGTGTCATCATCTGCTGTTGACTGTGTTTTGACTTAACTTAAACCTCTGCCACAGTGTTATGAAAGTTTTTCAACTTCTAATGTTGATAAACATTGAATGATGCCTGAGGACCGTCATTGTTTGATGGGACACACGTTTCCTTCTGTGTGCTCTCACTAAGACAAGTGTGTCATCATCTGCTGTTGACTGTGTTTTGACTTAACTTAAACCTCTGCCACAGTGTTATGAAAGTTTTTCAACTTCTAATGTTGATAAACATTGAATGATGACTGAGGGTAGTCGGACACATTTTTCTGTTGCTCTCACTAAGACAAGTGTGTCATCATCTAACTGCATTTTGAAGTTTAACTGTGAAGCAATTACAGTAGAAACTTAAACCTCTGCCACAGTGTTATGAAAGTTTTTCAACTTCTAATGTTGATAAACATTGAATGATGCCTGAGGACCGTCATTGTTTGATGGGACACGTTTCCTTCTGTGTGCTCTCACTAAGACAAGTGTGTCATCATCTGCTGTTGACTGTGTTTTGACTTAACTTAAACCTCTGCCACAGTGTTATGAAAGTTTTTCAACTTCTAATGTTGATAAACATTGAATGATGCCTGAGGACCGTCATTGTTTGATGGGACACACGTTTCCTTCTGTGTGCTCTCACTAAGACAAGTGTGTCATCATCTGCTGTTGACTGTGTTTTGACTTAACTTAAACCTCTGCCACAGTGTTATGAAAGTTTTTCAACTTCTAATGTTGATAAACATTGAATGATGCCTGAGGACCGTCATTGTTTGATGGGACACACGTTTCCTTCTGTGTGCTCTCACTAAGACAAGTGTGTCATCATCTGCTGTTGACTGTGTTTTGACTTAACTTAAACCTCTGCCACAGTGTTATGAAAGTTTTTCAACTTCTAATGTTGATAAACATTGAATGATGCCTGAGGACCGTCATTGTTTGATGGGACACACGTTTCCTTCTGTGTGCTCTCACTAAGACAAGTGTGTCATCATCTGCTGTTGACTGTGTTTGACTTAACTTAAACCTCTGCCACAGTGTTATGAAAGTTTTTCAACTTCTAATGTTGATAAACATTGAATGATGCCTGAGGACCGTCATTGTTTGATGGGACACACGTTTCCTTCTGTGTGCTCTCACTAAGACAAGTGTGTCATCATCTGCTGTTGACTGTGTTTTGACTTAACTTAAACCTCTGCCACAGTGTTATGAAAGTTTTTCAACTTCTAATGTTGATAAACATTGAATGATGCCTGAGGACCGTCATTGTTTGATGGGACACACGTTTCCTTCTGTGTGCTCTCACTAAGACAAGTGTGTCATCATCTGCTGTTGACTGTGTTTTGACTTAACTTAAACCTCTGCCACAGTGTTATGAAAGTTTTTCAACTTCTAATGTTGATAAACATTGAATGATGCCTGAGGACCGTCATTGTTTGATGGACACACGTTTCCTTCTGTGTGCTCTCACTAAGACAAGTGTGTCATCATCTGCTGTTGACTGTGTTTTGACTTAACTTAAACCTCTGCCACAGTGTTATGAAAGTTTTTCAACTTCTAATGTTGATAAACATTCTGTCTGCGCTCTCACTAAGACAAGTGTGTCATCATCTGACTGTTTTGAACTGACCAAATGCTGCTTCTTTAAGCAATTACAGTAGAAACTTAAACCTCTGCCACAGTGTTATGAAAGTTTTTCAACTTCTAATGTTGATAAACATTGAATGATGCCTGAGGACCGTCATTGTTTGATGGGACACACGTTTCCTTCTGTGTGCTCTCACTAAGACAAGTGTGTCATCATCTGCTGTTGACTGTTTTGACTTAACTTAAACCTCTGCCACAGTGTTATGAAAGTTTTTCAACTTCTAATGTTGATAAACATTGAATGATGCCTGAGGACCGTCATTGTTTGATGGGACACACGTTTCCTTCTGTGTGCTCTCACTAAGACAAGTGTGTCATCATCTGCTGTTGACTGTGTTTTGACTTAACTTAAACCTCTGCCACAGTGTTATGAAAGTTTTTCAACTTCTAATGTTGATAAACATTGAATGATGCCTGAGGACCGTCATTGTTTGATGGACACACGTTTCCTTCTGTGTGCTCTCACTAAGACAAGTGTGTCATCATCTGCTGTTGACTGTGTTTTGACTTAACTTAAACCTCTGCCACAGTGTTATGAAAGTTTTTCAACTTCTAATGTTGATAAACATTGAATGATGCCTGAGGACCGTCATTGTTTGATGGGACACACGTTTCCTTCTGTGTGCTCTCACTAAGACAAGTGTGTCATCATCTGCTGTTGACTGTGTTTTGACTTAACTTAAACCTCTGCCACAGTGTTATGAAAGTTTTTCAACTTCTAATGTTGATAAACATTGAATGATGCCTGAGGACCGTCATTGTTTGATGGACACATTTCCTTCTGTGTGCTCTCACTAAGACAAGTGTGTCATCATCTGCTGTTGACTGTGTTTTGACTTAACTTAAACCTCTGCCACAGTGTTATGAAAGTTTTTCAACTTCTAATGTTGATAAACATTGAATGATGCCTGAGGACCGTCATTGTTTGATGGGACACACGTTTCCTTCTGTGTGCTCTCACTAAGACAAGTGTGTCATCATCTGCTGTTGACTGTGTTTTGACTTAACTTAAACCTCTGCCACAGTGTTATGAAAGTTTTTCAACTTCTAATGTTGATAAACATTCAATGATGCTGAGCACCTAAACTAAGACAAGTGTGTCATCATCTAACTGCCTTGAAGCAATTACAGTAGAAACTTAAACCTCTGCCACAGTGTTATGAAAGTTTTTCAACTTCTAATGTTGATAAACATTGAATGATGCCTGAGGACCGTCATTGTTTGATGGGACACACGTTTCCTTCTGTGTGCTCTCACTAAGACAAGTGTGTCATCATCTGCTGTTGACTGTGTTTTGACTTAACTTAAACCTCTGCCACAGTGTTATGAAAGTTTTTCAACTTCTAATGTTGATAAACATTGAATGATGCCTGAGGACCGTCATTGTTTGATGGGACACACGTTTCCTTCTGTGTGCTCTCACTAAGACAAGTGTGTCATCATCTGCTGTTGACTGTGTTTTGACTTAACTTAAACCTCTGCCACAGTGTTATGAAAGTTTTTCAACTTCTAATGTTGATAAACATTGAATGATGCCTGAGGACCGTCATTGTTTGATGGGACACACGTTTCCTTCTGTGTGCTCTCACTAAGACAAGTGTGTCATCATCTGCTGTTGACTGTGTTTTGACTTAACTTAAACCTCTGCCACAGTGTTATGAAAGTTTTTCAACTTCTAATGTTGATAAACATTGAATGATGCCTGAGGACCGTCATTGTTTGATGGGACACACGTTTCCTTCTGTGTGCTCTCACTAAGACAAGTGTGTCATCATCTGCTGTTGACTGTGTTTTGACTTAACTTAAACCTCTGCCACAGTGTTATGAAAGTTTTTCAACTTCTAATGTTGATAAACATTGAATGATGCCTGAGGACTGTCAGTTTGAGGACACATTTCCTTCTGTGTGCTCTCACTAAGACAAGTGTGTCATCATCTCTGTTGACTGCATTTTGAAGTTTAACTGTGCTTTGCAATTACACTTAAACCTCTGCCACAGTGTTATGAAAGTTTTTCAACTTCTAATGTTGATAAACATTGAATGATGCCTGAGGACCGTCATTGTTTGATGGGACACACGTGTGCTCTCAAAGACAAGTGTGTCATCATCTGCTGTTGACTGTGTTTGACTTAACTTAAACCTCTGCCACAGTGTTATGAAGTTTTTCAACTTCTAATGTTGATAAACATTGAATGATGCCTGAGGACCGTCATCACACGTTTCCTTCTGTGTGCTCTCACTAAGACAAGTGTGTCATCATCTGCTGTTGACTGTGTTTTGACTTAACTTAAACCTCTGCCACAGTGTTATGAAAGTTTTTCAACTTCTAATGTTGATAAACATTGAATGATGCCTGAGGACCGTCATTGTTTGATGGGACACACGTTTCCTTCTGTGTGCTCTCACTAAGACAAGTGTCATCATCTGCTGTTGACTGTGTTTTGACTTAACTTAAACCTCTGCCACAGTGTTATGAAAGTTTTTCAACTTCTAATGTTGATAAACATTGAATGATGCCTGAGGGTCATTGTTTGATGGACACACGTTTCCTTCTGTGTGCTCTCACTAAGACAAGTGTGTCATCATCTGCTGTTGACTGTGTTTTGACTTAACTTAAACCTCTGCCACAGTGTTATGAAAGTTTTTCAACTTCTAATGTTGATAAACATTGAATGATGCCTGAGGACCGTCATTTTTGATGGGACACACGTTTCCTTCTGTGTGCTCTCACTAAGACAAGTGTGTCATCATCTGCTGTTGACTGTGTTTTGACTTAACTTAAACCTCTGCCACAGTGTTATGAAAGTTTTTCAACTTCTAATGTTGATAAACATTGAATGATGCCTGAGGACCGTCATTGTTTGATGGGACACACGTTTCCTTCTGTGTGCTCTCACTAAGACAAGTGTGTCATCATCTGCTGTTGACTGTGTTTTGACTTAACTTAAACCTCTGCCACAGTGTTATGAAAGTTTTTCAACTTCTAATGTTGATAAACATTCAATGATGCTGAGCACTGAGTGGACACATTTTACTGTTTGCTCTCACTAAGACAAGTGTGTCATCATCTAACTGCATTTTGACTGACTGCTGCTTCTTTAAGCAATTACAGTAGAAACTTAAACCTCTGCCACAGTGTTATGAAAGTTTTTCAACTTCTAATGTTGATAAACATTGAATGATGCCTGAGGACCGTCATTGTTTGATGGGACACACGTTTCCTTCTGTGTGCTCTCACTAAGACAAGTGTGTCATCATCTGCTGTTGACTGTGTTTTGACTTAACTTAAACCTCTGCCACAGTGTTATGAAAGTTTTTCAACTTCTAATGTTGATAAACATTGAATGATGCCTGAGGACTGTCATTGTTTGATGGGACACACGTTTCCTTCTGTGTGCTCTCACTAAGACAAGTGTGTCATCATCTGCTGTTGACTGTTTTTGACTTAACTTAAACCTCTGCCACAGTGTTATGAAAGTTTTTCAACTTCTAATGTTGATAAACATTGAATGATGCCTGAGGACCGTCATTGTTTGATGGGACACACGTTTCCTTCTGTGTGCTCTCACTAAGACAAGTGTGTCATCATCTGCTGTTGACTGTGTTTTGACTTAACTTAAACCTCTGCCACAGTGTTATGAAAGTTTTTCAACTTCTAATGTTGATAAACATTGAATGATGCCTGAGGACCGTCATTGTTTGATGGGACACACGTTTCCTTCTGTGTGCTCTCACTAAGACAAGTGTGTCATCATCTGCTGTTGACTGTGTTTTGACTTAACTTAAACCTCTGCCACAGTGTTATGAAAGTTTTTCAACTTCTAATGTTGATAAACATTGAATGATGACTGAGCACTGTAAACAGACACATTTGACTGTTTGCTCTCACTAAGACAAGTGTGTCATCATCTACTGTTCACTGCATTTTGAAGTTTAACCAGCCCAGACTGACCAAATGCTGCTTCTTTAAGCAATTACAGTAGAAACTTAAACCTCTGCCACAGTGTTATGAAAGTTTTTCAACTTCTAATGTTGATAAACATTGAATGATGCCTGAGGACCGTCATTGTTTGATGGGACACACGTTTCCTTCTGTGTGCTCTCACTAAGACAAGTGTGTCATCATCTGCTGTTGACTGTGTTTTGACTTAACTTAAACTCTGCCACAGTGTTATGAAAGTTTTTCAACTTCTAATGTTGATAAACATTGAATGATGCCTGAGGACCGTCATTGTTTGATGGGACACACGTTTCCTTCTGTGTGCTCTCACTAAGACAAGTGTGTCATCATCTGCTGTTGACTGTGTTTTGACTTAACTTAAACCTCTGCCACAGTGTTATGAAAGTTTTTCAACTTCTAATGTTGATAAACATTGAATGATGCCTGAGGACCGTCATTGTTTGATGGGACACACGTTTCCTTCTGTGTGCTCTCACTAAGACAAGTGTGTCATCATCTGCTGTTGACTGTGTTTTGACTTAACTTAAACCTCTGCCACAGTGTTATGAAAGTTTTTCAACTTCTAATGTTGATAAACATTGAATGATGCCTGAGGACCGTCATTGTTTGATGGGACACACGTTTCCTTCTGTGTGCTCTCACTAAGACAAGTGTGTCATCATCTGCTGTTGACTGTGTTTTGACTTAACTTAAAACCTCTGCCACAGTGTTATGAAAGTTTTTCAACTTCTAATGTTGATAAACATTGAATGATGCCTGAGGACCGTCATTGTTTGATGGACACACGTTTCCTTCTGTGTGCTCTCACTAAGACAAGTGTGTCATCATCTGCTGTTGACTGTGTTTTGACTTAAACCTCTGCCACAGTGTTATGAAAGTTTTTCAACTTCTAATGTTGATAAACATTGAATGATGCCTGAGGACCGTCATTGTTTGATGGGACACACGTTTCCTTCTGTGTGCTCTCACTAAGACAAGTGTGTCATCATCTGCTGTTGACTGTGTTTTGACTTAACTTAAACCTCTGCCACAGTGTTATGAAAGTTTTTCAACTTCTAATGTTGATAAACATTGAATGATGCCTGAGGACCGTCATTGTTTGATGGGACACACGTTTCCTTCTGTGTGCTCTCACTAAGACAAGTGTGTCATCATCTGCTGTTGACTGTGTTTTGACTTAACTTAAACCTCTGCCACAGTGTTATGAAAGTTTTTCAACTTCTAATGTTGATAAACATTGAATGATGCCTGAGGACCGTCATTGTTTGATGGGACACACGTTTCCTTCTGTGTGCTCTCACTAAGACAAGTGTGTCATCATCTGCTGTTGACTGTGTTTTTGACTTAACTTAAACCTCTGCCACAGTGTTATGAAAGTTTTTCAACTTCTAATGTTGATAAACATTGAATGATGCCTGAGGACCGTCATTGTTTGATGGGACACACGTTTCCTTCTGTGTGCTCTCACTAAGACAAGTGTGTCATCATCTGCTGTTGACTGTGTTTTTGACTTAACTTAAACCTCTGCCACAGTGTTATGAAAGTTTTTCAACTTCTAATGTTGATAAACATTGAATGATGCTGAGGACCGTCATTGTTTGATGGGACACACGTTTCCTTCTGTGTGCTCTCACTAAGACAAGTGTGTCATCATCTGCTGTTGACTGTGTTTTGACTTAAAACCTCTGCCCAGTGTTATGAAAGTTTTTCAACTTCTAATGTTGATAAACATTGAATGATGCCTGAGGACCGTCATTGTTTGATGGACACACGTTTCCTTCTGTGTGCTCTCACTAAGACAAGTGTGTCATCATCTGCTGTTGACTGTGTTTTGACTAACTTAAACCTCTGCCACAGTGTTATGAAAGTTTTTCAACTTCTAATGTTGATAAACATTGAATGATGCCTGAGGACCGTCATTGTTTGATGGGACACACGTTTCCTTCTGTGTGCTCTCACTAAGACAAGTGTGTCATCATCTGCTGTTGACTGTGTTTTGACTTAACTAAACCTCTGCCACAGTGTTATGAAAGTTTTTCAACTTCTAATGTTGATAAACATTGAATGATGCCTGAGGACCGTCATTGTTTGATGGGACACACGTTTCCTTCTGTGTGCTCTCACTAAGACAAGTGTGTCATCATCTGCTGTTGACTGTGTTTTGACTTAACTTAAACCTCTGCCACAGTGTTATGAAAGTTTTTCAACTTCTAATGTTGATAAACATTGAATGATGCTGAGGACTGTCATTGTTTGATGGGACACATTTCTTCTGTGTGCTCTCACTAAGACAAGTGTGTCATCATCTGCTGTTGACTGTGTTTTGACTTAACTTAAACCTCTGCCACAGTGTTATGAAAGTTTTTCAACTTCTAATGTTGATAAACATTGAATGATGCCTGAGGACCGTCATTGTTTGATGGACACACGTTTCCTTCTGTGTGCTCTCACTAAGACAAGTGTGTCATCATCTGCTGTTGACTGTGTTTTGACTTAACTTAAACCTCTGCCACAGTGTTATGAAAGTTTTTCAACTTCTAATGTTGATAAACATTGAATGATGCTGAGCACTGTAGTGGACACATTTCGTTCTGTGTGCTCTCACTAAGACAAGTGTGTCATCATCTGCTGTTGACTGTTTTGACTTAACTTAAACCTCTGCCACAGTGTTATGAAAGTTTTTCAACTTCTAATGTTGATAAACATTGAATGATGCCTGAGGACCGTCATTGTTTGATGGGACACACGTTTCCTTCTGTGTGCTCTCACTAAGACAAGTGTGTCATCATCTGCTGTGACTGCCTGTGATTAGAAACTTAAACCTCTGCCACAGTGTTATGAAAGTTTTTCAACTTCTAATGTTGATAAACATTGAATGATGCCTGAGGACCGTCATTGTTTGATGGGACACACGTTTCCTTCTGTGTGCTCTCACTAAGACAAGTGTGTCATCATCTGCTGTTGACTGTGTTTTGACTTAACTTAAACCTCTGCCACAGTGTTATGAAAGTTTTTCAACTTCTAATGTTGATAAACATTGAATGATGCCTGAGGACCGTCATTGTTTGATGGACACACGTTTCCTTCTGTGTGCTCTCACTAAGACAAGTGTGTCATCATCTGCTGTTGACTGTGTTTTGACTTAACTTAAACCTCTGCCACAGTGTTATGAAAGTTTTTCAACTTCTAATGTTGATAAACATTGAATGATGCCTGAGGACCGTCATTGTTGATGGACACACGTTTCCTTCTGTGTGCTCTCACTAAGACAAGTGTGTCATCATCTGCTGTTGACTGTGTTTTGACTTAACTTAAACCTCTGCCACAGTGTTATGAAAGTTTTTCAACTTCTAATGTTGATAAACATTGAATGATGCCTGAGGACCGTCATTGTTTGATGGACACACGTTTCCTTCTGTGTGCTCTCACTAAGACAAGTGTGTCATCATCTGCTGTTGACTGTGTTTTGACTTAACTTAAACCTCTGCCACAGTGTTATGAAGTTTTTCAACTTCTAATGTTGATAAACATTGAATGATGCCTGAGGACCGTCATTGTTTGATGGACACGTTTCCTTCTGTGTGCTCTCACTAAGACAAGTGTGTCATCATCTGCTGTTGACTGTGTTTTGACTTAACTTAAACCTCTGCCACAGTGTTATGAAAGTTTTTCAACTTCTAATGTTGATAAAACATTCAATGATGCTGAGCACTGTAGTGGACACATTTCCTACTGTTTGCTCTCACTAAGACAAGTGTGTCATCATCTGCTGTTCACTGCTTTTGAAGTTTTGACAAATGCTGCTTCTTTAAGCAATTACAGTAGAAACTTAAACCTGCCACAGTGTTATGAAAGTTTTTCAACTTCTAATGTTGATAAACATTGAATGATGCCTGAGGACCGTCATTGTTTGATGGGACACACGTTTCCTTCTGTGTGCTCTCACTAAGACAAGTGTGTCATCATCTGCTGTTGACTGTGTTTGACTTAACTTAAACCTCTGCCACAGTGTTATGAAAGTTTTTCAACTTCTAATGTTGATAAACATTGAATGATGCCTGAGGACCGTCATTGTTTGATGGACACACGTTTCCTTCTGTGTGCTCTCACTAAGACAAGTGTGTCATCATCTGCTGTTGACTGTGTTTTGACTTAACTTAAACCTCTGCCACAGTGTTATGAAAGTTTTTCAACTTCTAATGTTGATAAACATTGAATGATGCCTGAGGACCGTCATTGTTTGATGGGACACACGTTTCCTTCTGTGTGCTCTCTAAGACAAGTGTGTCATCATCTGCTGTTGACTGTGTTTGACTTAACTTAAACTCTGCCACAGTGTTATGAAAGTTTTTCAACTTCTAATGTTGATAAACATTGAATGATGCCTGAGGACCGTCATTGTTTGATGGGACACACGTTTCCTTCTGTGTGCTCTCACTAAGACAAGTGTGTCATCATCTGCTGTTGACTGTGTTTTGACTTAACTTAAACCTCTGCCACAGTGTTATGAAAGTTTTTCAACTTCTAATGTTGATAAACATTCAATGATGCTGATGGACACATAACTGTTTGCTCTCACTAAGACATGTGTCATCATCTCTGTCACTGACTGCTGACTTGCAATTACAGTAGAAACTTAAACCTCTGCCACAGTGTTATGAAAGTTTTTCAACTTCTAATGTTGATAAACATTGAATGATGCCTGAGGACCGTCATTGTTTGATGGGACACACGTTTCCTTCTGTGTGCTCTCACTAAGACAAGTGTGTCATCATCTGCTGTTGACTGGTGTTTTGACTTAACTTAAACCTCTGCCACAGTGTTATGAAAGTTTTTCAACTTCTAATGTTGATAAACATTGAATGATGCCTGAGGACCGTCATTGTTTGATGGGACACACGTTTCCTTCTGTGTGCTCTCACTAAGACAAGTGTGTCATCATCTGCTGTTGACTGTGTTTTGACTTAACTTAAACCTCTGCCACAGTGTTATGAAAGTTTTTCAACTTCTAATGTTGATAAACATTCAATGATGCCTGAGGACCGGTCATGTGTTTGAATGGACACACGTTTGGCCTTCTGTGTGCTCTCACTAAGACAAGTGTGTCATCATCTGCTGTTGACTGTGTTGTTGAGCTGTGACTTGAAACTCTCTGCCACAGTGTTATGAAAGTTTTTCAACTTCTAATGTTGATAAACATTGAATGATGCCTGAGGACCGTCATTGTTTGATGGGACACACGTTTCCTTCTGTGTGCTCTCACTAAGACAAGTGTGTCATCATCTGCTGTTGACTGTGTTTTGACTTAACTTAAACCTCTGCCACAGTGTTATGAAAGTTTTTCAACTTCTAATGTTGATAAACATTGAATGATGCCTGAGGACCGTCATTGTTTGATGGGACACACGTTTCCTTCTGTGTGCTCTCACTAAGACAAGTGTGTCATCATCTGCTGTTGACTGTGTTTTGACTTAACTTAAACCTCTGCCACAGTGTTATGAAAGTTTTTCAACTTCTAATGTTGATAAACATTGAATGATGCCTGAGACCGTCATTGTTTGATGGACACACGTTTCCTTCTGTGTGCTCTCACTAAGACAGAGTGTGTCATCATCTGCTGTTGACTGTGTTTTGACTTAACTTAAACCTCTGCCACAGTGTTATGAAAGTTTTTCAACTTCTAATGTTGATAAACATTCAATGATGACTGAGCACTGGTAGTCCCCAACAGGACACATATTGCGTACTGTTTGCTCTCACTAAGACAAGTGTGTCATCATCTGACTGTTCACTGCATTTTGAAGTTTAACCAGCCCAGACTGACCAAATGCTGCTTCTTTAAGCAATTACAGTAGAAACTTAAACCTCTGCCACAGTGTTATGAAAGTTTTTCACACTTCTAATGTTGATAAACATTGAATGATGCCTGAGGACCGTCATTGGTTTGATGGGACCACACGTTTCCTTCTGTGTGCTCTCACTAAGACAAGTGTGTCATCATCTGCTGTTGACTGTGTTTTGACTTAACTTAAACCTCTGCCACAGTGTTATGAAAGTTTTTCAACTTCTAATGTTGATAAACAGTTGAATGATGCCTGAGGACCGTCATTGTTTGATGGGACACACGTTTCCTTCTGTGTGCTCTCACTAAGACAAGTGTGTCATCATCTGCTGTTGACTGTGTTTTGACTTAACTTAAACCTCTGCCACAGTGTTATGAAAGTTTTTCAACTTCTAATGTTGATAAACATTGAATGATGCCTGAGGACCGTCATTGTTTCGATGGGACACACGTTTCCTTCTGTTGTGCTCTCACTAAGACAAGTGTGTCATCATCTGCTGTTGACTGTGTTTTGACTTAACTTAAACCTCTGCCACAGTGTTATGAAAGTTTTCAACTTCTAATGTTGATAAACATTGAATGATGCCTGAGGACCGTCATTGTTTGATGGGACACACGTTTCCTTCTGTGTGCTCTCACTAAGACAAGTGTGTCATCATCTGCTGTTGACTGTGTTTTGACTTAACTTAAACCTCTGCCACAGTGTTATGAAAGTTTTTCAACTTCTAATGTTGATAAACATTGAATGATGCCTGAGGACCGTCATTGTTTGATGGGACACACGTTTCCTTCTGTGTGCTCTCACTAAGACAAGTGTGTCATCATCTGCTGTTGACTGTGTTTTGACTTAACTTAAACCTCTGCCACAGTGTTATGAAAGTTTTTCAACTTCTAATGTTGATAAACATTGAATGATGCTGAGGTGTGGGACACATTTCGTTCTGTGTGCTCTCACTAAGACAAGTGTGTCATCATCTGCTGTTTGCATTTTGAAGTTTAACTTGACCAAATGCTGCTTCTTTAAGCAATTACAGTAGAAACTTAAACCTCTGCCACAGTGTTATGAAAGTTTTTCAACTTCTAATGTTGATAAACATTGAATGATGCCTGAGGACCGTCATTGTTTGATGGGACACACGTTTCCTTCTGTGTGCTCTCACTAAGACAAGTGTGTCATCATCTGCTGTTGACTGTGTTTGACTTAACTTAAACCTCTGCCACAGTGTTATGAAAGTTTTTCAACTTCTAATGTTGATAAACATTGAATGATGCCTGAGGACCGTCATTGTTTGATGGGACACACGTTTCCTTCTGTGTGCTCTCACTAAGACAAGTGTGTCATCATCTGCTGTTGACTGTGTTTGACTTAACTTAAACCTCTGCCACAGTGTTATGAAAGTTTTTCAACTTCTAATGTTGATAAACATTGAATGATGCCTGAGGACCGTCATTGTTTGATGGGACACACGTTTCCTTCTGTGTGCTCTCACTAAGACAAGTGTGTCATCATCTGCTGTTGACTGTGTTTTGACTTAACTTAAACCTCTGCCACAGTGTTATGAAAGTTTTTCAACTTCTAATGTTGATAAACATTGAATGATGCCTGAGGACCGTCATTGTTTGATGGACACACGTTTCCTTCTGTGTGCTCTCACTAAGACAAGTGTGTCATCATCTGCTGTTGACTGTGTTTTGACTTAACTTAAACCTCTGCCACAGTGTTATGAAAGTTTTTCAACTTCTAATGTTGATAAACATTGAATGATGCCTGAGGACCGTCATTGTTTGATGGCACACGTTTCCTTCTGTGTGCTCTCACTAAGACAAGTGTGTCATCATCTGCTGTTGACTGTGTTTTGACTTAACTTAAACCTCTGCCACAGTGTTATGAAAGTTTTTCAACTTCTAATGTTGATAAACATTGAATGATGCTGAGGACCGTCATTGTTTGATGGGACACACGTTTCCTTCTGTGTGCTCTCACTAAGACAAGTGTGTCATCATCTGCTGTTGACTGTGTTTTGACTTAACTTAAACCTCTGCCACAGTGTTATGAAAGTTTTTCAACTTCTAATGTTGATAAACATTGAATGATGCCTGAGGACCGTCATTGTTTGATGGGACACACGTTTCCTTCTGTGTGCTCTCACTAAGACAAGTGTGTCATCATCTGCTGTTGACTGTGTTTTGACTTAACTTAAACCTCTGCCACAGTGTTATGAAAGTTTTTCAACTTCTAATGTTGATAAACATTGAATGATGACTGAGCACTCTTTGCCTGTTTGCTCTCACTAAGACAAGTGTGTCATCATCTGTTCACTGCATTTTGAAGTTTGTGCTGCTTCTTTAAGCAATTACAGTAGAAACTTAAACCTCTGCCACAGTGTTATGAAAGTTTTTCAACTTCTAATGTTGATAAACATTGAATGATGCCTGAGGACCGTCATTGTTTGATGGGACACACGTTTCCTTCTGTGTGCTCTCACTAAGACAAGTGTGTCATCATCTGCTGTTGACTGTGTTTGACTTAACTTAAACCTCTGCCACAGTGTTATGAAAGTTTTCAACTTCTAATGTTGATAAACATTGAATGATGCCTGAGGACCGTCATTGTTTGATGGGACACACGTTTCCTTCTGTGTGCTCTCACTAAGACAAGTGTGTCATCATCTGCTGTTGACTGTGTTTTGACTTAACTTAAACCTCTGCCACAGTGTTATGAAAGTTTTTCAACTTCTAATGTTGATAAACATTGAATGATGCCTGAGGACCGTCATTGTTTGATGGGACACACGTTTCCTTCTGTGTGCTCTCACTAAGACAAGTGTGTCATCATCTGCTGTTGACTGTGTTTTGACTTAACTTAAACCTCTGCCACAGTGTTATGAAAGTTTTTCAACTTCTAATGTTGATAAACATTGAATGATGCTGAGTGTGTGGACACAGACTGTTGCTCTCACTAAGACAAGTGTGTCATGTTCACTGCCTGACCAAATGCTGCTTCTTTAAGCAATTACAGTAGAAACTTAAACCTCTGCCACAGTGTTATGAAAGTTTTTCAACTTCTAATGTTGATAAACATTGAATGATGCCTGAGGACCGTCATTGTTTGATGGGACACACGTTTCCTTCTGTGTGCTCTCACTAAGACAAGTGTGTCATCATCTGCTGTTGACTGTGTTTTGACTTAACTTAAACCTCTGCCACAGTGTTATGAAAGTTTTTCAACTTCTAATGTTGATAAACATTGAATGATGCCTGAGGACCGTCATTGTTTGATGGGACACACGTTTCCTTCTGTGTGCTCTCACTAAGACAAGTGTGTCATCATCTGCTGTTGACTGTGTTTTTACTTAAAACCTCTGCCACAGTGTTATGAAAGTTTTTCAACTTCTAATGTTGATAAACATTGAATGATGCCTGAGGACCGTCATTGTTTGATGGACACACGTTTCCTTCTGTGTGCTCTCACTAAGACAAGTGTGTCATCATCTGCTGTTGACTGTGTTTTGACTTAACTTAAACCTCTGCCACAGTGTTATGAAAGTTTTTCAACTTCTAATGTTGATAAACATTGAATGATGCCTGAGGACCGTCATTGTTTGATGGGACACACGTTTCCTTCTGTGTGCTCTCACTAAGACAAGTGTGTCATCATCTGCTGTTGACTGTGTTTTGACTTAACTTAAACCTCTGCCACAGTGTTATGAAAGTTTTTCAACTTCTAATGTTGATAAACATTGAATGATGCCTGAGGACCGTCATTGTTTGATGGGACACACGTTTCCTTCTGTGTGCTCTCACTAAGACAAGTGTGTCATCATCTGCTGTTGACTGTGTTTTGACTTAACTTAAACCTCTGCCACAGTGTTATGAAAGTTTTTCAACTTCTAATGTTGATAAACATTGAATGATGCCTGAGGACCGTCATTGTTTGATGGGACACACGTTTCCTTCTGTGTGCTCTCACTAAGACAAGTGTGTCATCATCTGCTGTTGACTGTGTTTTGACTTAACTTAAACCTCTGCCACAGTGTTATGAAAGTTTTTCAACTTCTAATGTTGATAAACATTGAATGATGCCTGAGGACCGTCATTGTTTGATGGGACACACGTTTCCTTCTGTGTGCTCTCACTAAGACAAGTGTGTCATCATCTGCTGTTGACTGTGTTTTGACTTAACTTAAACCTCTGCCACAGTGTTATGAAAGTTTTTCAGTTGATAAACATTCAATGATTGCGGACACATATTGACTGTGTGCTCTCACTAAGACAAGTGTGTCATCATCTGTTTGCATTTTGAAGTTTTGTGCTTTCTTTAAGCAATTACAGTAGAAACTTAAACGCCACAGTGTTATGAAAGTTTTTCAACTTCTAATGTTGATAAACATTGAATGATGCCTGAGGACCGTCATTGTTTGATGGGACACACGTTTCCTTCTGTGTGCTCTCACTAAGACAAGTGTGTCATCATCTGCTGTTGACTGCATTTTGAAGTTTTTATTACACTTAAACCTCTGCCACAGTGTTATGAAAGTTTTTCAACTTCTAATGTTGATAAACATTGAATGATGCCTGAGGACCGTCATTGTTTGATGGGACACACGTTTCCTTCTGTGTGCTCTCACTAAGACAAGTGTGTCATCATCTGCTGTTGACTGTGTTTTGACTTAACTTAAACCTCTGCCACAGTGTTATGAAAGTTTTTCAACTTCTAATGTTGATAAACATTGAATGATGCCTGAGGACCGTCATTGTTTGATGGGACACACGTTTCCTTCTGTGTGCTCTCACTAAGACAAGTGTGTCATCATCTGCTGTTGACTGTGTTTGACTTAACTTAAACCTCTGCCACAGTGTTATGAAAGTTTTTTCAACTTCTAATGTTGATAAACATTGAATGATGCTGAGGCATTCCTCTCACTAAGACAAGTGTGTCATCATCTGTTACTGCATTTTGAAGTTTAACCAGCCCAGACTGACCAAATGCTGCTTCTTTAAGCAATTACAGTAGAAACTTAAACCTCTGCCACAGTGTTATGAAAGTTTTTCAACTTCTAATGTTGATAAACATTGAATGATGCCTGAGGACCGTCATTGTTTGATGGGACACACGTTTCCTTCTGTGTGCTCTCACTAAGACAAGTGTGTCATCATCTGCTGTTGACTGTTTTGAAGTTTTTTGTAAATTACCTTAAACCTCTGCCACAGTGTTATGAAAGTTTTTCAACTTCTAATGTTGATAAACATTGAATGATGCCTGAGGACCGTCATTGTTTGATGGGACACACGTTTCCTTCTGTGTGCTCTCACTAAGACAAGTGTGTCATCATCTGCTGTTGGAAGTTTTGTGAAGCAATTACAGTTAGAACCTCTGCCACAGTGTTATGAAAGTTTTTCAACTTCTAATGTTGATAAACATTGAATGATGCCTGAGGACCGTCATTGTTTGATGGGACACACGTTTCCTTCTGTGTGCTCTCACTAAGACAAGTGTGTCATCATCTGCTGTTGACTGCATTTTGAAGTTTTGACCAAATGCTGCTTCTTTAAGCAATTACAGTAGAAACTTAAACCTCTGCCACAGTGTTATGAAAGTTTTTCAACTTCTAATGTTGATAAACATTGAATGATGCCTGAGCACTGAGTGGGACACATTTCGTTCTGTGTGCTCTCACTAAGACAAGTGTGTCATCATCTGCTGTTCACTGCTTTTGAAGTTGCCCAGACTGACCAAATGTGCTTCTTTAAGCAATTACAGTAGAAACTTAAACCTCTGCCACAGTGTTATGAAAGTTTTTCAACTTCTAATGTTGATAAACATTGAATGATGCCTGAGGACCGTCATTGTTTGATGGGACACACGTTTCCTTCTGTGTGCTCTCACTAAGACAAGTGTGTCATCATCTGCTGTTGACTGTGTTTTGACTTAACTTAAAACCTCTGCCACAGTGTTATGAAAGTTTTTCAACTTCTAATGTTGATAAACATTGAATGATGACTGAGCACCTTTCGTTCTGTGTTCTCTCACTAAGACAAGTGTTGTCATCATCTGCTGTTCACTGCGTTTTGAAGCTTAACCAGCCCAGACTGACCAAATGCTGCTTCTTTAAGCAATTACAGTAGAAACTTAACACTGCCAGAATGTTATGAAGTTTTTCATAACCTTTTGCTAGTCCCCAGAGGAACATATTGCGTACTGTGTGCTCTCAATAAGACAAGTGTGTCATCTTCTGCTGTTCACTGCATTTTGAAGTTTAACCAGCCCAGACTGACCAAATGCTGCTTCTTTAAGCAATTACAGTAGAAACTTAAACCTCTGCCACAGTGTTATGAAAGTTTTTCAACTTCTAATGTTGATAAACATTGAATGATGCCTGAGGACCGTCATTGTTTGATGGGACACACGTTTCCTTCTGTGTGCTCTCCACTAAGACAAGTGTGTCATCATCTGCTGTTGACTGCATTTTGAAGTTTAACCAGCCCAGACTGACCAAATGCTGCTTCTTTAAGCAATTACAGTAGAAACTTAAACCTCTGCCACCAGTGTTATGAAAGTTTTTCAACTTCTAATGTTGATAAACATTGAATGATGCCTGAGGACCGTCATTGTTTTGATGGGACACACGTTTCCTTCTGTGTGCTCTCACTAAGACAAGTGTGTCATCATCTGCTGTTGACTGTGTTTTGACTTAACTTAAACCTCTGCCACAGTGTTATGAAAGTTTTTCAACTTCTAATGTTGATAAACATTGAATGATGCCTGAGGACCGTCATTGTTTGATGGGACACACGTTTCCTTCTGTGTGCTCTCACTAAGACAAGTGTGTCATCATCTGCTGTTGACTGTGTTTTGACTTAACTTAAACCTCTGCCACAGTGTTATGAAAGTTTTTCAACTTCTAATGTTGATAAACATTGAATGATGCCTGAGGACCGTCATTGTTTGATGGGACACACGTTTCCTTCTGTGTGCTCTCACTAAGACAAGTGTGTCATCATCTGCTGTTGACTGTGTTTTGACTTAACTTAAACCTCTGCCACAGTGTTATGAAAGTTTTTCAACTTCTAATGTTGATAAACATTGAATGATGCCTGAGGACCGTCATTGTTTGATGGACACACGTTTCCTTCTGTGTGCTCTCACTAAGACAAGTGTGTCATCATCTGCTGTTGACTGCATTTTGAAGTTTAACCAGCCCAGACTGACCAAATGCTGCTTCTTTAAGCAATTACAGTAGAAACTTAAACCTCTGCCACAGTGTTATGAAAGTTTTTCAACTTCTAATGTTGATAAACATTCAATGATGCCTGAGGACCGTCATTGTTTGATGGGACACACGTTTCCTTCTGTGTGCTCTCACTAAGACAAGTGTGTCATTATCTGCTGTTGACTGCATTTTGAAGTTTAACCAGCCCAGACTGACCAAATGCTGCTTCTTTAAGCAATTACAGTAGAAACTTAAACGTCTGCCAGAATGTTATGAAAGTTTTTCAACTTCTAATGTTGATAAACATTGAATGATGCCTGAGGACCGTCATTGTTTGATGGGACACACGTTTCCTTCTGTGTGCTCTCACTAAGACAAGTGTGTCATCATCTGCTGTTGACTGTGTTTTGACTTAACTTAAACCTCTGCCACAGTGTTATGAAAGTTTTTCAACTTCTAATGTTGATAAACATTGAATGATGCCTGAGGACCGTCATTGTTGATGGGACACACGTTTCCTTCTGTGTGCTCTCACTAAGACAAGTGTGTCATCATCTGCTGTTGACTGTGTTTTGACTTAACTTAAACCTCTGCCACAGTGTTATGAAAGTTTTTCAACTTCTAATGTTGATAAACATTCAATGATGACTGAGCACTGGTAGTCCCCAACAGGACACATATTGCGTACTGTTTGCTCTCACTAAGACAAGTGTGTCATCATCTACTGTTCACTGCATTTTGAAGTTTAACCAGCCCAGACTGACCAAATGCTGCTTCTTTAAGCAATTACAGTAGAAACTTAAACCTCTGCCACAGTGTTATGAAAGTTTTTCAACTTCTAATGTTGATAAACATTGAATGATGCCTGAGGACCGTCATTGTTTGATGGGACACACGTTTCCTTCTGTGTGCTCTCACTAAGACAAGTGTGTCATCATCTGCTGTTGACTGCATTTTGAAGTTTAACCAGCCCAGACTGACCAAATGCTGCTTCTTTAAGCAATTACAGTAGAAACTTAAACCTCTGCCACAGTGTTATGAAAGTTTTTCAACTTCTAATGTTGATAAACATTGAATGATGCCTGAGGACCGTCATTGTTTGATGGGACACACGTTTCCTTCTGTGTGCTCTCACTAAGACAAGTGTGTCATCATCTGCTGTTGACTGTGTTTTGACTTAACTTAAACCTCTGCCACAGTGTTATGAAAGTTTTTCAACTTCTAATGTTGATAAACATTGAATGATGCCTGAGGACCGTCATTGTTTGATGGGACACACGTTTCCTTCTGTGTGCTCTCACTAAGACAAGTGTGTCATCATCTGCTGTTGACTGTGTTTTGACTTAACTTAAACCTCTGCCACAGTGTTATGAAAGTTTTTCAACTTCTAATGTTGATAAACATTGAATGATGACTGAGCACTGGTAGTCCCCAACAGGACACATATTGCGTACTGTTGCTCTCACTAAGACAAGTGTGTCATCATATACTGTTCACTGCATTTTGAAGTTTAACCAGCCCAGACTGACCAAATGCTGCTTCTTTAAGCAATTACAGTAGAAACTTAAACCTCTGCCACAGTGTTATGAAAGTTTTTCAACTTCTAATGTTGATAAACATTGAATGATGCCTGAGGACCGTCATTGTTTGATGGGACACACGTTTCCTTCTGTGTGCTCTCACTAAGACAAGTGTGTCATCATCTGCTGTTGACTGCATTTTGAAGTTTAACCAGCCCAGACTGACCAAATGCTGCTTCTTTAAGCAATTACAGTAGAAACTTAAACCTCTGCCACAGTGTTATGAAAGTTTTTCAACTTCTAATGTTGATAAACATTGAATGATGCCTGAGGACCGTCATTGTTTGATGGGACACACGTTTCCTTCTGTGTGCTCTCACTAAGACAAGTGTGTCATCATCTGCTGTTGACTGCATTTTGAAGTTTAACCAGCCCAGACTGACCAAATGCTGCTTCTTTAAGCAATTACAGTAGAAACTTAAACCTCTGCCACAGTGTTATGAAAGTTTTTCAACTTCTAATGTTGATAAACATTGAATGATGCCTGAGGACCGTCATTGTTTGATGGGACACACGTTTCCTTCTGTGTGCTCTCACTAAGACAAGTGTGTCATCATCTGCTGTTGACTGTGTTTTGACTTAACTTAAACCTCTGCCACAGTGTTATGAAAGTTTTTCAACTTCTAATGTTGATAAAACATTGAATGATGCCTGAGGGACCGTCATTGTTTGATGGGACACACGTTTCCTTCTGTGTGCTCTCACTAAGACAAGTGTGTCATCATCTGCTGTTGACTGTGTTTTGACTTAACTTAAACCTCTGCCACAGTGTTATGAAAGTTTTTCAACTTCTAATGTTGATAAACATTGAATGATGCCTGAGGACCGTCATTGTTTGATGGGACACACGTTTCCTTCTGTGTGCTCTCACTAAGACAAGTGTGTCATCATCTGCTGTTGACTGTGTTTTGACTTAACTTAAACCTCTGCCACAGTGTTATGAAAGTTTTTCAACTTCTAATGTTGATAAACATTGAATGATGCCTGAGGACCGTCATTGTTTGATGGGACACACGTTTCCTTCTGTGTGCTCTCACTAAGACAAGTGTGTCATCATCTGCTGTTGACTGTTTTGACTTAACTTCTGCCACAGTGTTATGAAAGTTTTTTCAACTTCTAATGTTGATAAACATTGAATGATGCCTGAGGACCGTCATTGTTTGATGGGACACACGTTTCCTTCTGTGTGCTCTCACTAAGACAAGTGTGTCATCATCTGCTGTTGACTGTGTTTTGAGTGTGAAAAGTTTTTCAACTTCTAATGTTGATAAACATTGAATGATGCCTGAGGACCGTCATTGTTTGATGGGACACACGTTTCCTTCTGTGTGCTCTCACTAAGACAAGTGTGTCATCATCTGCTGTTGACTGCATTTTGAAGTTTAACCAGCCCAGACTGACCAAATGCTGCTTCTTTAAGCAATTACAGTAGAAACTTAAACCTCTGCCACAGTGTTATGAAAGTTTTTCAACTTCTAATGTTGATAAACATTGAATGATGCCTGAGGACCGTCATTGTTGATGGACACATTCCTTCTGTGTGCTCTCACTAAGACAAGTGTGTCATCATCTGCTGTTGACTGCATTTTGAAGTTTAACCAGCCCAGACTGACCAAATGCTGCTTCTTTAAGCAATTACAGTAGAAACTTAAACCTCTGCCACAGTGTTATGAAAGTTTTTCAACTTCTAATGTTGATAAACATTGAATGATGCCTGAGGACCGTCATTGTTTGATGGGACACACGTTTCCTTCTGTGTGCTCTCACTAAGACAAGTGTGTCATCATCTGCTGTTGACTGCATTTTGAAGTTTAACCAGCCCAGACTGACCAAATGCTGCTTCTTTAAGCAATTACAGTAGAAACTTAAACCTCTGCCACAGTGTTATGAAAGTTTTTCAACTTCTAATGTTGATAAACATTGAATGATGCCTGAGGACCGTCATTGTTTGATGGGACACACGTTTCCTTCTGTGTGCTCTCACTAAGACAAGTGTGTCATCATCTGCTGTTGACTGTGTTTTGACTTAACTTAAACCTCTGCCACAGTGTTATGAAAGTTTTTCAACTTCTAATGTTGATAAACATTGAATGATGCTGAGGACCGTCATTGTTTGATGGGACACACGTTTCCTTCTGTGTGCTCTCACTAAGACAAGTGTGTCATCATCTGCTGTTGACTGCATTTTGAAGTTTAACCAGCCCAGACTGACTGCTTCTTTAAGCATTACAGTAGAAACTTAAACCTCTGCCACAGTGTTATGAAAGTTTTTCAACTTCTAATGTTGATAAACATTGAATGATGCCTGAGGACCGTCATTGTTTGATGGGACACACGTTTCCTTCTGTGTGCTCTCACTAAGACAAGTGTGTCATCATCTGCTGTTGACTGTGTTTTGACTTAACTTAAACCTCTGCCACAGTGTTATGAAAGTTTTTCAACTTCTAATGTTGATAAACATTGAATGATGCTGAGCAGGTAGTGGACACATTTCCTGTTTGCTCTCACTAAGACAAGTGTGTCATCATCTGTTCACTGCATTTTGAAGTTTAACCAGCCCAGACTGACCAAATGCTGCTTCTTTAAGCAATTACAGTAGAAACTTAAACCTCTGCCACAGTGTTATGAAAGTTTTTCAACTTCTAATGTTGATAAACATTGAATGATGCCTGAGGACCGTCAT
>NW_026116299.1:0-4535 GCF_001640805.2 Lates calcarifer
ATTAAAATTTCACAAAGATTCATATTAGATAGGCTGCAATTTAGATTTCCACTCTCCTTTTAACAGGGTACAGCAGTTGTTCATTATGAGCTTATTTAGCGTCCAAATGCTGCGTAAGGTGCATGTTCACACACTCGACTCACTTAGAGCACCACAGCAGACAACAGGGTTCCCCTCGGCTATGATTGCTTTGAGACATTCTGAATGTAAACATGACAAATTGACATAGATTCGTGTTAGAGAGACTGAGATTTAGATTTCCACTCTCCTTTTAACAAGGAACAGCAGTTGTTCATTCTGAGCTAATCGTGTCTGAATTCAGCTAACACTGGATCACACACACTGGTCTCACTTAGTAGAGACCCACTGAAAGAAACAGATTTCCCCTGAGCCACTGACTGATGTCATAGATTGTGAATGTTTATAAACATTACAATTTCACAGAGATTCATATTAGAGAAGTTGAAATTTAAATTTCGCCTCTCCTTTAAAGAGGGTACAGCAATTGTTTATTGTGAGCTTATTCATCGTCCAAATGCTGCGTCTAGTAGATCTTCACACACTGGCCTCACTTAGAGCACCCAAAGAAGAAAAGAGGATTCCCGCCGGCAATATTGATCCTGAGCGTGTATGACTATTGTTCTAATGTTTACTTACGCTGAATGTTTTACAAACATTATGCTGAATGTTTACAAACATTACGCTGAATGTTTACAAACATTATGAATGTTTACAACATTACGCTGAATGTTTATAAACATTATAGATATTGATAAACATTTGGCTGAATGTTTACAAACATTTGGCTGAATGTTTACAAACATTAAAATTTCACAAAGATTCATATTAGATAGGCTGCAATTTAGATTTCCACTCTCCTTTTAACAGGGTACAGCAGTTGTTCATTATGAGCTTATTTAGCGTCCAAATGCTGCGTAAGGTGCATGTTCACACACTCGACTCACTTAGAGCACCCACAGCAGACAACAGGGTTCCCCTCGGCTATGATTGCTTTGAGACATTCTGAATGTAAACATGACAAATTGACATAGATTCGTGTTAGAGAGACTGAGATTTAGATTTCCACTCTCCTTTTAACAAGGAACAGCAGTTGTTCATTCTGAGCTAATCGTGTCTGAATTCAGCTAACACTGGATCACACACACTGGTCTCACTTAGTAGAGACCCACTGAAAGAAACAGATTTCCCCTGAGCCACTGACTGATGTCATAGATTGTGAATGTTTATAAACATTACAATTTCACAGAGATTCATATTAGAGAAGTTGAAATTTAAATTTCGCCTCTCCTTTAAAGAGGGTACAGCAATTGTTTATTGTGAGCTTATTCATCGTCCAAATGCTGCGTCTAGTAGATCTTCACACACTGGCCTCACTTAGAGCACCCAAAGAAGAAAAGAGGATTCCCGCCGGCAATATTGATCCTGAGCGTGTATGACTATTGTTCTAAATGTTTACAAACATTACGCTGAATGTTTACAAACATTATGCTGAATGTTTACAAACATTACGTGAATGTTTACAAACATTACGTGAATGTTTAGAACACCTGAATGTTTACAAACATTTGCTGAATGTTTATAAACATTATAGATATTGATAAACATTTGGCTGAATGTTTACAAACATTAAAATTTCACAAAGATTCATATTAGATAGGCTGCAATTTAGATTTCCACTCTCCTTTTAACAGGGTACAGCAGTTGTTCATTATGAGCTTATTTAGCGTCCAAATGCTGCGTAAGGTGCATGTTCACACACTCGACTCACTTAGAGCACCCACAGCAGACAACAGGGTTCCCTCGGCTATGATTGCTTTGAGACATTCTGAATGTAAACATGACCAAATTGACATAGATTCGTGTTAGAGAGACTGAGATTTAGATTTCCACTCTCCTTTTAACAAGGAACAGCAGTTGTTCATTCTGAGCTAATCGTGTCTGAATTCAGCTAACACTGGATCACACACACTGGTCTCACTTAGTAGAGACCCACTGAAAGAAACAGATTTCCCCTGAGCCACTGACTGATGTCATAGATTGTGAATGTTTATAAACATTACAATTTCACAGAGATTCATATTAGAGAAGTTGAAATTTAAATTTCGCCTCTCCTTTAAAGAGGGTACAGCAATTGTTTATTGTGAGCTTATTCATCGTCCAAATGCTGCGTCTAGTAGATCTTCACACACTGGCCTCACTTAGAGCACCCAAAGAAGAAAAGAGGATTCCCGCGGCAATATTATTGATGCCTGTAGCGCTTGTAATGTACAACATTAGCTGAATGTTTACAAACATTACGCTGAATGTTTACAAACATTACGCGTGAATGTTTACAAACATTTACGCTGAATGTTTACAAACATTACGCGTGAATGTTTACAAAACATGTTACATAGTATTGATAAACATTTGGCTGAATGTTTACAAACATTTGCTGAATGTTTACTAAACATTATAGATAGCTCTGAATGTTTACAAACATTAAAATTTCACAAAGATTCATATTAGATAGGCCTGCAATTTAGATTTCCACTCTCCTTTTTAACAGGGTACAGCAGTTGTTCATTATGAGCTTATTTAGCGTCCAAATGCTGCGTAAGGTGCATGTTCACACACTCGACTCACTTAGAGCACCCACAGCAGACAACAGGGTTCCCCTCGGCTATGATTGCTTTGAGACATTCTGAATGTAAACATGACAAATTGACATAGATTCGTGTTAGAGAGACTGAGATTTAGATTTCCACTCTCCTTTTAACAAGGAACAGCAGTTGTTCATTCTGAGCTAATCGTGTCTGAATTCAGCTAACACTGGATCACACACACTGGTCTCACTTAGTAGAGACCCACTGAAAGAAACAGATTTCCCCTGAGCCACTGACTGATGTCATAGATTGTGAATGTTTATAAACATTACAATTTCACAGAGATTCATATTAGAGAAGTTGAAATTTAAATTTCGCCTCTCCTTTAAAGAGGGTACAGCAATTGTTTATTGTGAGCTTATTCATCGTCCAAATGCTGCGTCTAGTAGATCTTCACACACTGGCCTCACTTAGAGCACCCAAAGAAGAAAAGAGGATTCCCGCCGGCAATATTGATCCTGAGCGTGTATGACTATTGTTCTAAATGTTTACAACATTACGCTGAATGTTTACAAACATTATGCTGGAATGTTTTACAAACATTACGCTGAATGTTTACAAACATTACGGTGAATGTTTAACAAACATTACGCTGAATGTTTATAAACATTATAGATATTGATAAACATTTGGCTGAATGTTTACAACATTACGTGAATGTTTACAAACATTACGCTGAATGTCTTATAAACATTATAGATATTGATAAACATTTGGCTGAATGTTTACAAACATTAAAATTTCACAAAGATTCATATTAGATAGGCTGCAATTTAGATTTCCACTCTCCTTTTAACAGGGTACAGCAGTTGTTCATTATGAGCTTATTTAGCGTCCAAATGCTGCGTAAGGTGCATGTTCACACACTCGACTCACTTAGAGCACCCACAGCAGACAACAGGGTCCCCTCGGCTATGATTGCTTTGAGACATTCTGAATGTAACATGACAAATTGACATAGATTCGTGTTAGAGAGACTGAGATTTAGATTTCCACTCTCCTTTTAACAAGGAACAGCAGTTGTTCATTCAGAGATTCATATTAGAGAAGTTGAAATTTAAATTTCGCCTCTCCTTTAAAGAGGGTACAGCAATTGTTTATTGTGAGCTTATTCATCGTCCAAATGCTGCGTCTAGTAGATCTTCACACACTGGCCTCACTTAGAGCACCCAAAGAAGAAAAGAGGATTCCCGCCGGCAATATTGATCCTGAGCGTGTATGACTATTGTTCTAAATGTTTACAAACATTACGCTGAATGTTTACAAACATTACGCTGAATGTTTATAAACATTATAGATATTGATAAACATTTGGCTGAATGTTTACAAACATTTGCTGAATGTTTACAAACATTACGCTGATGTTTATAAACATTATAAATATTGATAAACATTTGGCTGAATGTTTACAAACATTAAAATTTCACAAAGATTCATATTAGATAGGCTGCAATTTAGATTTCCACTCTCCTTTTAACAGGGTACAGCAGTTGTTCATTCTGAGCTAATCGTGTCTGAATTCAGCTAACACTGGATCACACACACTGGTCTCACTTAGTAGAGACCCACTGAAAGAAACAGATTTCCCCTGAGCCACTGACTGATGTCATAGATTGTGAATGTTTATAAACATTACAATTTCACAGAGATTCATATTAGAGAAGTTGAAATTTAAATTTCGCCTCTCCTTTAAAGAGGGTACAGCAATTGTTTATTGTGAGCTTATTCATCGTCCAAATGCTGCGTCTAGTAGATCTTCACACACTGGCCTCACTTAGAGCCCAAAGAAGAAAAGAGGATTCCCGCCGGCAATATTGATCCTGAGCGTGTATGACTATTGTTCTAAATGTTTACAAACATTACGCTGAA
>NW_026116300.1:0-51794 GCF_001640805.2 Lates calcarifer
GTGGTATGGTTTTATGACATTGCTGACCAACATTACATATGAATAAGTAAGTGTCATTACTGCACAGTTAATTATAGGTAATTGAATTGCTGGTCTCCACCCCTGATTTTCTTTTTTCCCCTTGTCTTTTAGAGACCTCAAAGAGGAGGAGCTGGTCAGGTGGGGAAGTTCGTGCTATAGAAAAGACCCTGAAAGCTGTCACTGAATCTGGTAAATTACCTGGCAAGTGTGCTGCCTGCATTAAGGCCTCACATGAAGCACTGAAACTTAAAGTGCAAGAAGAATTTACTAAACAACACTGCACCTATTCTTCCCATTTGTTCTTTCCACGTGCATGTGTTGAGGATACATGTGTTGATATTATAAGTTCAGTACACTATACTGATGCCACCTGTATAAGTGCATACCTGTCATGTATGAGCGAGTGGGAGCTCTTATTGTGAAGTGACTGCTATTGTTACTCATGAATAGCATGGTGGATGTTCATAAAGTAATACTTGTATTGTCAAGTAACATATGCTAAGATAGAACTTGGGATGAACGCTGCAGTTCATATTTTTTGTATTTTCCAGGATATCAATTGGCTAACCAGTGTCTAATTTTTAATGATTTCATTTACAACATGCATACAATCATGAACTAAAAGAGTAGCAACAAGAACAAGAACATAAAGCAAAAGAAAAAGCAAAAGAAAAAGCTAAAATTCAATTCAGAAATTGGAATGGGGGTGGAGGTGAGGGATGAGGGGGTGCGTTGGTCCCCACAGGGACTAAAATTCAGGTTTAAAATTTAGGTTTGAGTATTTGGTGTTTCATGTGATTTTCGTCTTAGCAAAATTATAGCATTATTATTAAATATTATATATTAGATAATAATAAATATTAAAATATAATTATTAAAATATAAATATTATTATTATTTATTATGTTTATTATTATATAAAATGTACAGAGAGAGACTGAACAGATCCCACCATGATCAAGCACTAGGCATCTGTGCGACAGAGCGAGTAGGGTGGGGGGATGGGGTAAGAGAAAGACAACATTGCAAATACACAGACAAAACTAACCACGAACAGGCTAGAGCAGTCTTTCCCAACCAGTGTGCCACAGCACATAAGTGTGCTGTGAGAAATCATTCAGCTATGCCGTGGAAGATTATCCAATTTCACCTGATTGGTACTCTAACGCGAGCGGCGTGTAGTGACAGGGCAGAACACATTACATGCTCTTCGACTAGGAGGCAGTATTGCGCTAAATACGAAAGTACATAGTCATACTGCAAGTGAGACAATGCTGTGGCTGTTCTGCGGCACAGAAAGGTGGGAAACATAGGGCTAGAATCTCACTTAAAAAAATATCAATAAACAAAATAAAATAGAATAGTACAAAGCAGCAGCAGATAATGTGTAACAGAAGACTTCAGGACAAGAAAGTGAAGAGAGCAAGCAGAGCAGCGGAGTAAGAGTCGGTCTCACAAAATCACCAGCGTATGGTACAGGTAGCATCACAGCGTCACGGGCACAGCGTCAAAAGCACCGATACCAGCCAGAGTCCACCTGTTCACCAGACAGCTCGGTCGTAGCAGAGCAACTGCAGCTCACCTGATCTAGTGACTTTTTCCTAAGATCAAATCTGTGCTCAAAGGAACATGTTTTGAAGCGCTGTCAGAAGTTAAGAAAAGAATGACAGAGGTTCTGACAACTGTCCGAAGAAGACCTACTGCATTGCTTTGATCAGTGGAAGACTCAAATGCAGTGGTGTGTCTAAACAGGGCCTCTTCCATGGCCTGGAGAAGGTGAATGCAGATGTTAGGGTAACAGTAGTAGCCTTCCACCCAGGACATTGTCAACAAGAGTGGCACAAATTTAATCTGACACTACTTGTTCTCTTTGACCTTTCCCTTCTTCCACCTCTTCTTCCTTCTCCTCCTCCTCCTCGGTTTCCTCATGCCTCCATTGTGAAGCCTTTCTTAAATCCATTGTTCCAAAACTACAGCAAGTCGAACTTAATCCATTGTTCCAAAACTACAGCAAGTGAACTGACCCGAGGCCCTTCCTGAATGTTCTGATTGGGTGTGGGAGCAATTTTGACTCTGAAAGTTGATCAAATCTGAATCGTGTGAAAACAGGAGAATAGTGTTTATAGATTTTGCTAAAGGGTCTGTCTTTTGATAGTGTCATGGTTTGGGATATTTGCATACACACACACACACACACACACACGCACACACCCACACTGCTGTGGCTTGCTGTGCTTCTGTCACTTGTACATGTTTTGACATCCTCTGACTTTTAACCTATGCCATCATCAGGTGAACATTTTCATTTGTCAAATACTCTTGGTTGGCCAAATATCTGCAAAACTAATGACTTTCCTATCAGCTATAATTTGTGTTGATAGATAATTTTGCACATGTTTATGTGCTAACTTGACTCATGCATCATCACATGTTGTTTAGAAGTGCAAAATATGGGGGGAGGGAAAGACATGTACACAAAACCCTCAACATTTGATCCATCACTGTAGCAGGAACACAATGCCTACTAAATAAATAAATAAATCAAAAATAAGCATTACAGAGTTACTCAAGTGGAGCTCTCTGCTCAGCAACACAACACAAGACAAAAATATTCTGTTTCCTGCACATCTCTCCATGTCCTGACTAGTCTGGCTTTTACTCCATCAGCAAAGTCTATGAAGTATATGGGAGTCTTTGTAAAAGTGACTTATATCCTCTTTTTCTTACATTTCTCTTTATCAAAATAATCTCAGGATAAGTTTGTTTTGGTGTGTTTTTTTCGCAATCAATTGAGTTTTCAGGAGTTGACATTTGGAATTAAATAAGATCTGACACCTGCCCCGCTGTTAACCCTTTATGCATACCATGTAGATACTGTCACGTTACAATAGCTACAGTGATCTGTGCCTCTGGGAAGCTTGAGCCACCACAGGCAGGGATAGTTTATCCCATCTTGTGCCCTTGTAACAGGTGCAGGATTTTGGCATTGATGGTGCAGCTTAGTGCTTAACAGCCAAGAGAGGTCAGTAAAATAAAATTTTTACTGCACATGCAAGGAAAAGGTGTGAGAAAGTGGGAAGAACAGAGAACATTTTTCTGTGTTTGCTTACTTGCAGTTGTTAGTAGTAAAGAAGCTTAAACTTAGACTTACTCTTAGAACAGCTCAGTTCTCCCGCCTTTATAGGCTGACACAAATAAATAAATGAAATTAATTGTGACAATTTGAAGACAATTTATTTGTCTTGGTAATGCTGGTATCATAATCACCTGCTGTGGGTCAGAGCTCACTCACTGGTCTGTTTACCCATACCTCTTTTCACAAGTACATTTACTACTGTGCAACTGCTTTCAAGAGCACAACATCATTACAGTCATTAAAGTTCAGCAATGACAAGTTTCTTTCAACACATAACACAAAGGATGCCACTCTCATTTGCTTGTGTCACACAGGCTTTAAGTTAAAATGAGCCAACTGCTTTGTCAACACATTAACCTCAGGCCATTTGGTTCGAGTACATTTGTCTGGCCTCATTCACATCCAAACATATCTCTGCTGTCACTCTATTTTACGACCTGGCATTAGAAGTTGTTGGCTGGAGATTCCAATGCTTCCACAGTGCCTGTTCCCCTGCAGTTCGGCCTCTCAACAGCAACGTGGGAACGTGAGGAAACAAGGAAAAGGCCACACATGGAGGACACACAAGTTTCACACATCAGTACCACATGGAGGGTGGTGGTGGTGGTGTGTGTGTGTGTGTGTGTGGTGGTGTGGGGGGTGGGGGGGGTAGTATTGTCTAGGGAATGAGTTGGAGTAGATGAATAGAGAAAGTGAGCCAATTCACACCTGTGGTCCTGAAAGAGTACAAGAGCACACACATAAACACATTTAAATGTAGTTAACCCATTTATACTTAGCTTTGAAAACCTGATGGAGATCAAATATGGATCTGAGGCCTGACATGATGTTTTAACAGGTACAAATGGTGACAAATAAAACTGGAAACTAAATCTTTTATAGAGAGGCTGATATGGAATTAGGGAATATGGAAACAGAGCTGAAATAATTTATACTGTGATTGTATTTTAATTTTGAGGAACAAATCAAGACTCTGCAAGAATTTCAGACAACGTCTTTTAAACTCTGTTGTTAAAAAGCCTTCAGTGGGACTTTGTTCCAAATCTGGCAAGAGCTTATTCCATCCTGTATGAGGATCAGCTCAAACTGTTACGTCCCACAAGTGTCATGCAGGTGCCCAGTCTTGCTGAGTGAGCATGACCAATACAATACTACAGTGCCAAATACACATCAGACCCAATTAATGGTCTGTATGTGTGTGTATGTTAGTGAATTAGTGTATATGCACTTTATGAATCTAAATTCACATTGTAAATATTTCCAGGTACACAGTCAACACTGTACAGGATATGTTCCCCATTTTGTATATTCAGTATGGTTATACAAATGGAACTACTCTTGCTGAGCACTTAATTATTATTACTTTACTAACACCTGTAAATCTGTTTTTAATGCAATTATCCAATCATGTGGCAGCAGTGCAATGCATAAAATCATGCAGATACAAGTCAGGACCTACAGACTTTGTCCATAGCAAAAACTGCAATGTGGGGAAAAAGTGCTGCTAACTAAAATCCTTAATCCAGTTAAAATATGTTGTTGTTAATTTTGATGTTTTATGCAAAACACAACCCTGATACACGAGCAAAGGGGATATTTTGCCATTGATTGGGTCTGTCTTAGTTTGAAAATTGCTGGGAACATTTCAGGTAATGTAAGTACACAACTCAACAAAATATGTATATAACATAGGTCTAGTCATTTTTACACATTGTAATGTGGAAAAGTTACATATTATAAGAACAGTGTCTTTTGACTGTGTTTTGCAAAATATATACTTTGTATATATGTAAATCTGAATACATATAGTGCGAAGACAGCACTGTATAGTACACTGTCTAAAAAATGGTAAAAACAAAACAAAAAAAAAAACAGTGAGAATATCATTTAGAAATACCTGTTATACCTGTTAGCATAAATATTGTCACAAAAAGATTAATTCTACTCAATTCAGGAATGTAAGGTAATATGTATATCAAATGCATTACCTTAGATGCAAGAGCGCATATAATGTTACCATTACTGGGAGGTTACTAAATGTGCACATGACTTCACTCATGGTGCCAAATATCACTCATTCATCATGCATTCATCACCACAGTAACTGTGAACTACCAGAAACACTGTAGAAGTACACTTGTATGCTGTAGCAGCAGCATACAATACAATTATTAACATAATCGTATTAGATTGCTAATGTTCCAGCAGGCAGGAGAGAGGACCAAAACCATGTTGAGCATGTAGTCATAACTCTCCACAAGCCTTTGGATGGAAACATCCACTGAGGGGTATCTGATATCAGCCTATGTAGGGATTATAAAGGGGTCAAGCATTAATTCCCTCACCAGCCCAAATGTTTAGCCTTAAATTACAAGCTGGGCTCCACAGGTGACATTTGGCTTTTTCCACTCACATACAGCACTGTTTACTGGAAACAATATGAGTCTAAAGCACTTTCAACTGAAATCATCATGCTGTAATCATAAACATCCTACATTATTAGCCATTATTCTCCTGACACATTAACTTTGCCTCCTACCAATTGCCTTTACTGTATATACAAATAAACAGCAACAGCAAATACATTTGTGGGTGCTAGGTCCCCAAAGTTGGCAAGGAGATGAAGGGAGGGGACAGTGAAGCAGGATGACGAAACTGTCTTTATTTACAATATAATTAAAAAGTAGCCACAACTGAAAACAAGCTGTTCCACAGCCAACAAAAAAAGAACAACTAAACTAGACAAAAACCAACTCAGGGATCAAATAACACCCTCCTGGTCAGGAGTAATGGAGAGTCTCCACGGTAAGCATCGTGTCGCTGCTGGTCTGGCTCACTGGCTCGTCTGTGTTGCTCTCCGGCCCTTTTACCACACCACTAATTAGGTGAAGGTCTCCCAGCACGGTGGTAAGGAGGGAAGGAGGTGGCACCCACAGACCAGGGAGGAGGCACAGGGAAAAAGAAGACACTCAAAAAACACCCTATGGCCATAACAGTAGGAAACTGCAACTGGACTGCATTTTCAATCAACATGAGGAAATGTATGTTTGGTAAACTGCAACTACTGAACATAACAGTAAAATACTGCAGCTAATACAGATTTTTATCTGTTTCCCACTAAAACCTCTGTTCTTGCAGTAGTAGTATAGTGACCATAACATTATTTTTTATCTTTTTTATGGTTTATGTTTTGACTCTCTCCATCCTGGAGAGAGACGTCAACAGACTCTTTAAGAGACAGAACCCCCGCAAGGCAGCTGGGCCAGACTCTGTCTCTCCATCCACCCTGAAGCACTGTGCTGATCAGCTGTCTCTAGTGTTCATGGACATCTTTAAGACCTCACTGGAGACATGCCATGTGCCAGCCTGCTTCAAGGCCTCCACCATCATCCCTGTCCCCAAAAAATCAAGGATCACAGGACTTAATGACAACAGACCCGTCACCCTGACCTCTGTGGTAATGAAGTCATTTGAGCGCCTTGTGCTGTCCCACCTCAAATCCATCACCGACCCACTCCTGGATCCCCTGCAGTTCGCCTACAGAACCAACAGGTCTGTAGACGATGCAGTCATCATGGCCCTCCACTTCATCCTGCAGCACCTGGACTCCCCAGGAACCTACACCAGGATGTGGACTTCAGCTCTGCCTTTAACACCATGATTCCAGCTCTGCCACAGGACAAGCTCTCCCAGCTGAGCGTGCCTGACTCCATCTGCAGGTGGATCACAGACTTCCTGTCGGACAGGAGGCAGCATGTGAGGCTGGGAAAACACATCTCTGACTCTCGAACCATCAGCACCGACTCCCCTCAAGGCTGTGTTCTTTCCCCTCTACTGTTCTCTCTGTATACCAACAGCTACACCTCCAGTCACCAGTCTGCCAAACTCCTGAAATTTGCTGACAACACCACCCTCATTGGGCTCATCTCTGGTGGGGATGAGTCTGCCTACAGGAGGGGGATGGACCTGCTGGTTACGTGGTGCAGTGAAAACAACCTGAAGCTCAATGCTGTGAAGACAGTGGAGATAGTTGTAGACTTCAGGAAGAAGCCTACCTTCACCCTTCACAGCTTCACCCTCCCCCATCATCCTGTGTGACTCCCCAGTCAGAACTGTGGAGTCCTTCCGTTTCCTGGGGACCATCATCACCCAGGACCTCAAGTGGGAGCTAAACATCAGCTCCCTGATCAAGAAAGCCCAGCAGAGGATGTACTTCCTGTGGCAGCTGAAGAAGTTCAACCTGCCAAGGACAATGATGGTGCAATTCTACACCTCCATCATTGAGTCCATCTTCACCTCCTCCATCACCATCTGGTACACTGCTGCTACTGCCAGGGACAGAGGCAGACTGCAGCGTGTCATCCGGTCTGCTGAGAAGGGGATGGGCTGTAACCTGCTTTCTCTCCAGGACCTGTACACCTCCAGGACCCTGGAAGATCAACCATGACGGAGGTACCTCAGTATCCCCAAATTTAACCCAATGTAATGTAACCCAATTGTTCCAAATAAAGCCTAGAATAAGACTGTCTACTTTATGGAAAAATAAAGAAGAAAAATCTGAATGTATTGGAATACATATAAAAACTGTGGGAAAATATTAATTTTAGCTGCATTGATTCTAGCAGCTACAGAAGTATAGACCATTGCTCAAAATCCTGTTTGTGTGAGTAGAGAGATAGAGATTAACCAACGTTTTGGCTACACGAGATAAACAAATCCAGATTTTGAGATCTTGAATGGTAAATTTTGAAGTGAATGTTCATTTGCCTCCCCATTAACAATAAACATTTCACTTTTGCTAAGATTAAGTTTATATCCAGAGAATCTACTAAATACGTCTAGGACTGAAAGGGCAGCAGAAATGGAACGCGACAGAGAACATCTGCATATAGGGCCACCTTCAGCTCTACACCATTTCTGGTTATACCACAAATATCAGGATGAGACCGCAGAGCAATTGACAGTGGCTCCATCACAATGGCAAATAAAAGCGGATTCAAAGAGCAACCCTGCCTTGTTGAGCAATGTAAACAAACGTATTCAGAATTTGAGCCATTTGTCCTGACAGTAGCCTGTGGACAAGCATATAATAACCTAACCCATTAAACAAATTTTTTCCCAAAACCAAATTTCCCCAAAATGAAAAATAGATAATTCCACTGTACCCTGTCAAATGCCTTCTTGGCATCCAGAGCTATCAGAGCTTCTGGGAGAGCAACTGGAAAAGGAATATAAACCACATTAAACACCCTCCTATGATTAAAAAAGGAGTGTCTATTACGAATAAACCCGGTTTGATCCAAAGATATAATTGAAGGAGGAACAACTTCTAAGCGCCTGGTGAGCAGCTTGGACAATAATTTAAAGTCAACATTTAATAAACTAATGGGACGATATGAACTGCATGACAGGGGATCATTTCATTTCCATTCTTTAAGAGCAAAGAAATATAAGCCTGGTTTAGGGTTTGGGGAAGTATACCTGAATTATAGGAGTGAACATCTCAATTATGTGTGGGGTCACCTGCTTCGAAAATGTTTTATAAAACTCGGCAGGAAAACTGTCTGATAAAATCTGCAGAAGCATGAGAACCATCCTAAGAATACAGCAATACATAGAATTCCATAAAAGTTTTGTTGATTTCCAATGGGTCAGATGTTACCCAAGCCAGTCTCAATTTGAGGGATATGCTGAGATGCAGACGTAGCCGATGAGCCAAGAGTTTACTAGTCTTATCCCTCTGTTCATAAAATTTGGATATTGAATGTAATAAAAGTTCGGTAATGTGCTGTGACATAGTAAAATCATATTCAGCTTGTAAAGTCATACGCTCCTATCTAGCAGTTTTGAGGTTAAATAGAGAGAATCTAAGATTGCAATGTATTGAGATAGCTTGTCCAATTTCCTCTGATGTGTCTTATAAGAAATAATCTCCCCCCTGATAAAAGTTTTCGTTGTTTCCCACAACCCAGAAGCTGTTACTTGAAACTAATTTAACAAAGTCATTATTTAACAGCAAATGTGAATCGAAACGCCATGGTGATCTTGTATTAACAAACTTCTGAAAATACACATTCATGGAAATGGAGGCGTGGTCTGACACAAATCAAATTATATTAATGAGAAATGGAGGTTAACAGCTTGTTGTCCACTAAAAAGAAGTCAATACGTGGATAGGAAAATGAATATTCCCCTTGATCCGGATTTAAAAAAAACGCCAAGTGCCAACCACCAACCGCATTAAACTCATTCATAAAGAGACTTGAACAAGAACAGAAAAAAGGGAGAGAGAAAGAAAGGGGAAAAAAAAAACAAAAAAACAAACAAAATAAAACAAGCATACATCCACTTTTAAAATCTGAAAAAGTAAGACAGGTGCCAACCCAGTCCCCCTTGGAACTAAATGTATAGAACAAAACACCCCCCCTTCCTCCTCTCCTAGCAGAAGCATCCATACAGTGATGCATGCTACGTCACCCCACAATGAAATAAACTCTGTCATTACCAGTAGCTTAACCATACTACTAAACGACCTCATGGAATGTGTATGTGGTCTGTCCCAAAAAAGGAAATGAAATAATGAAACAAAAAAAAAGTGCTACAGATTTAAAAAAAAAAAAAAAAAAAAAAAAAAAAAAACAGGTTCAAAGGCACTGCGTTCTCCAGATACAGTAATGTCCTCATAAGTAGAGAAAGACAGGAAAATTAACACCTGTAAGCTCTGAGAAGAGCAATAAAGTTTGTAGTCAGTAAACACTGAATACTGTATTTGAGCCTGTAAATAAAATAAATAAATTAATAAATTAACAGTGGTATAACACTCGGCTGGTGTTGCATACTAGAATACAAACCGATCCAACATGTTATGAAGCGCCTTGGCGCTGAAAAAAGGGAGGACTCAAAGATGCGGATTTACCAGGGCATTTATTGTCCACAGGAAACAAGGAGCCAAAAGGGCTGGGGAAGAACACAAAGAGGCTGCCAAAAGAGCGGTGGGTCTGGCAGGGTCTGGGTCCGTGACCAGAGCGGGGCCCGGGGAATAGCACAGGTAGAAGGCAGGCGAGGGAACAGCCAGGAACCCAAGGGAGGCACAGCGGTGTGGAAACACGCTAGGGACGAGGAACCGGGGAGCAGCAGGAGGAGTCAGTACAGCCTGGAGCATATGGTATGATCAGTGGTGAACTGCAATGAAGAACTGGCAAGGAAGGGAAAACAGAGGGCAGGTTAAATAGGGAGAGTGATGAGGGGAAAGTGGAGACAGGTGTGGAAGGCTGCGCAGGTGTGCCTGGTCGTAGCTACTCAGAGAACTCAACCTCCGGCTCCGCCTCCCAGCCTGCAGCAAACGAGAAAAGAACACAAAACAGAAAATAATCCCTGAACCCTCCCCGATGCGGCCCCAGCTGGCGCATCATGACACAACAAGCGCTGGTGGAATCCAGAGTTAGTCACTTTCTAGAGCCGGGTGTTCAAATTTGTAGGTCTGGCCACAAATGAAGACTCTTTTCCCATTTTGTAGTAAGGGGGGAGAGCTCTGTCCAGCATGGTGGAGAATGGCATTCATGACTTACAATTGTGTCACCATGATGACCATCGGGTGTGGTGGTTCTCTCTCCTTTAGTTTAGCATGCAATGTACGGTTGGCCCTGTCGAGCCCGGGTTTCTCGTCGTATCCCAACAAGTCCATTAAAAGTTTGACCAGAAACTCTGTGGGTCAGGGACCCTCGGAACCCTCAGGCAGACCCAGTAGTTGAATATAATGCCATCTAGAGCATGCCTCCAACTCTTCACATTTCTTGCCCGGAGACTCCACCGTAGCAGAGAGTTTGGCTATATTACTCTGCATGCTAGTTAGTTGGTCCCCATGCTCATTAGCTGAGTGTTCCAAATCACTGATAGTTCCACTTTGCAGGGAGACTTTTTTCCCAGTGGTTTCAGAGCAGTCGCCACCTCCTTCTTAACCAGCTCTGAGATTATTGACTCAAATTTTGTGACAATTTCAGTTCGTTGGTCGTCTATCATTACTGTAATGCTGTGTAGCATCTCTTCATTAGCATCCAACCTCACAGGTGACTTGGGCCCCGAGGACTGTTGTTGTGGCCTGTTCCACCCAGGCATGGTAGCCTTGTTTGAAGATTCTCCATTAATCCGGTTGTGTCTCTCAAGAGGCAGAGTGTTTAAAAGACCATTCAATCTCCTTGCAGTGGCAGACAGTAGACAAACTTAAAAGGTTAGTGAAACTATATCATAATCATATTCCCGAGGAGCAACCAAAAAACACGTCATACATCGTTCGCGTCTGGACCACACCCACAGACACTTTTTTAACAGAGATGCTCCCAATATTCTCAGATGAAGAGTTGCGGGCTCCCATGAGGCAAAAAGCATCGCTGGTGAGGGTCGGTTTTATTCTCAAATCAGCAGAGTTCAACCTCGCAGAAAAATATGTCCCTGTGAAGAGGGCCAAGTAGGTGTACTTCTCTGGAGTTGGCTGTAAAACCAGCTCTCTTATTTAACCCTCTATTAGGATCGTCATCGCCTTAACAGTCATTATAGAGTCCATGGTTCCAGAAGTATCTTTGCAAAAAAGACTGCCGCTGAACTGACTCTTGAGTATGTCCTCTGAAAAGTTGAGTAGTCTCAATCATGGCGTGGTAGGGATGCGTAGCGCTTGACTGTGAGATCAGTCTATTCCCCAAAGTAACATTATGATTTTCATAATAATGTTTGACACTTTTTTTTGAGTAATGTATCTTATCGTACTCTGACGCTCACTACACCCAGCAGCTGGACAGTTACTGTTGCCGAACAGCTCGATACTGAATGATGTCTGCACCGACAAATGGGTTATATAAGCTGATGGGTTCACATTCTCGGTCTAAAGTGAAGCATCACAATAGTTTTGCCATAGATAAACTACCAGCTTGTTTTGATCCGATTTTATCTTGATCTTAACATTTTTAATGTGCTGCTTGGCCACTGGTAAATAATAGCAGCAGGGTTGAAATACTGCATGCTAATATCATCGTACATTCCTTGAGTATCAATTGTTCTCAAAAGCAGTGCGTTAACGTCGCTGACCAGCTGCTGACTTACTTTGCTGTACCAGTACATGTGATAAAAACCTGCACGTAAATCCGCCGGATAGGGAGCCATCTTTTGGTCAAAGTTGAATCATTCTTCCGGATTCAGGCCCATCAGGTAAGCCGCGGGCCCATCAAAGCATACATGAGTTTGACCTCTGGCCAGGAAATCAAACCTTTTCTGAATATTGCTATAGACATAAATATCAGAATTAATCTTTCTAAAAAAACTTTCAATCTCTGTCTTGAAGGTTTGTATGTTGCTCTAATAACCTTCTCTAAACCTTTGATGATGTACTACACTCTCTGTTTCTGATTCTTTGGGTTTTTCCCTCCAAGAAAAGTAGGTGTCATTCTGTGTTATGGTATAAAAGGTGTGCGGGTATGAAATTTGCATCAAGGCAATCTCCCGCTGTCCTTCTAAATCGATATGTTGCGCTAAATCCACGTGGTAACTGGAACTCTTGTCTTTGAAAATGTTGAGGCTGGCGTTGGAGGGTAGGGTAATGAAAAACTCCTTGTCCTTTGGCCTGTACATGATGAAATGAAGGCTGTTGCGGACACATGTTGATTTTTATACATTTTTTAAATTGGATGCCTTGACCCAGCTGTTAAATTTCTCAGGCCAGTTTTTCCAAGGTACAAAGACCTGTTTTTCACCCTTAACGGTGCGCCGCTTCAGAATCTTTTCTACATGGTAGACTCTGCCTTTCCCCATTGTTACTTTTTGCAACACTGCCTTGTAAAATGAACCTTGGAATGCGAGTTCTCCCTTCTTAAAATTCATCTTTGATTCACCCCTCCGATGGGCTTGAGATGTACTGTACAAGTTTTGAAACACTTCAAAAGTGTTCTCTGAGGTCACCTGCATAGGCTTAATTTTAATACTGCTGTAATAGCTGTGATTATAGCTTTTCACTAAGTCTTGTAGGACGTTGAGGTATTGCAGACTGTTGTTTGCTGTAAAATATCTCCACATTCTACCTTTTAAAGTACGATTAAATCTTTCAATCACAGAGGCCTTGAGGTTGCTGGCTGTGGAAAAAATGAACAATACCGTATTTTCTCATCAATGCCTTGAAACTCTTGTTAATAAATTCTTTCCCCGCATTGGTTTGTATTTTTACAGGCATCTGACTTTCAGCAAAAATTGATTCTTCACCAACTCTGCGGCAGTTTTCCTCTTCAGGGCCCTTATGTAAGCTTTCTTGGAAAATATGTCTATGTCTATGACTTAAATAATTATACCCATCATTATACTCTGACAGGGCTTGCATTTACACAGGTCTGCTTTAAATTGGTTTAAAGGGCGTGGGGCAAAAACTCTGTTTCTAGGAAAATGTATTCTGACAGGTTTGTGTAGAGTATAAGCGTCCTGCCCGGATAGACATTTCTTAACATTTCCTAGCACAGCCCTCTTTTGCATTTCATCTTGCACATCCTTGCAGGGCCATTCTACACCTCCGTAGCAACTATCAAGCACACGGCAGGGCAGGACTCCAAATGCAGAACTCAAACACAATCAAAGTTCAGGTTCTTTATTACAAGCAAAAGTCCAGTACACGAGTAGGCAGTCCGATAAGGCAACAGTGTCCAAAGGGAATAGGTGAAAATCCAAAATCAGGTAAACAGGCAACGGTCAGGAACACAAGAAGTCAAAAACAGGAAACAACGCTGGAAAGCTGACACGAGGGACAAGACAATCTGGCAACTGCCAAGAGGAAGAGACGCTGACTAAATACACCTAGACAAGGAGATAACGATACACAGGTGAAACACATAAGGGCGGGGACAGTAATCAAGACAAGGAAGTAAAGAGAACTGGAGTAACCAAGGGACAGGAAACAGGAAGACAAGACAAAAATACCAAAATAAAACAGGAAACATTCAAACCCTGACAGTACCCCCCCCTCTACGGCCGGCACCTGACGGCCCAGGATCCTGAGGGTGCTGGCGGAGAAAGTCTCTAATAAGAGTGGGGTCCAGGATGTCCTTGGCTGCAACCCACGACCTCTCCTCCGGACCATAACCCTCCCAGTCCACCAAGTATTGAAGCTGGCGTCCACGGCGACGGGATGCGAGGAGTCTCCTCACAGAATATACAGGGCCACCGTCGATGAGCCGGGGGGGTGGAGGGGGTCTGGTGGCAGGGACCAGCCCACTCACCTTAACAGGTTTCACACGACTAACATGGAAGGTTGGGTGTACCCTCATGGTCCTGGGGAGCTTTAGTCTCACAGCAAGAGGATTAATAACTTTAGACACTGGGAAAGGACCCACAAAGCGAGGAGCCAACTTACGGCACTCAACTCGGAGAGGAAGATCCCTTGTGGAGAGCCAGACCCTTTGCCCAGTTCTGTAAGTGGGAGCAGGAATTCTGCGCCGATCTGCTGCCTTCTTATAGGTCAGGGAACTTTTCAACAAGGCCCGACGAGCTCGAACCCATGCAGCCCGGCAACGGCGGACCAAAGTGTGGGCGGATGGAACAGAGACTTCCTGCTCAAGGGACGGAAAGACAGGAGGCTGGTAACCATACACGCAAAAAAATGGAGACATACCAGTAGAGGAGCAGGGCAAAGAGTTGTGGGCGTACTCCACCCAGGGAAGGAACCGGCACCAGGAAGATGGGCTCTGGGAGGTCACACAACGGAGGACTGTCTCCAACTCCTGGTTTAACCTCTCTGTCTGGCCGTTGGACTCAGGGTGGTACCCAGAGGATAGGCTGGCAGAGGCCCCCACCAATTTGCAGAAGTCCCTCCAGAATCGGGCAACGAACTGTGGCCCTCAATCCGACACAATGTCCTTAGGAAAACCGTGGAGACGGACAACATTGTATAGAACGGCCTCGGCTGTCTCCTTAGCTGAGGGAAGCTTGGACATGGGCACAAAATGAACCATCTTTGAGAACCTGTCCACAATGGTTAAGATGGTGGTATTACCTTCAGAGGGGGGCAGGCCTGTGACAAAATCCATGGAGATGTCTGACCAGGGACGCTTGGGCACTGGCAAGGGGTGAAGGAGACCGTGTGGAGGTTGCTGTGAAGTCTTGTTGCTGGAGCAAACAGGGCATGCTGCAACAAACTCCACAATAGCGCCCTTCATACCTGGCCACCAAAAGTGTTGGGCGATAAAAAAAACTGAGTGCGACGAGCCCCAGGGTGGCAGGTGAGAAGCGAAGCATGTCCCCATTGGAGAACGTTGGAGCGTAGGTCTGGAGGAACAAACAGGCGATTGGGTGGCAAACCTCTGGGAGGAGCACCACCCTGGCTGGCTGCCAGCACCTTCCTTTCAATGTCCCAAGTTATGGCTCCCACCACACAGGAACGGGGCAGAACTGGCACCTCCGACTTGGGTTCTAAAGAACAGGGAAAGGCTCTCGAAAGGGCATCAGGCTTAACATTCTTGGAGCCCGGACGATATGAAACAGTGAAGTTGAAACGGGAAAAGAAGAGAGCCCACCTAGCTTGTCGGGAGTTTAGTCTTTTGGCAGCTCGAAGGTACTCCAAGTTCTTATGATCCGTCCAGACGAGGAATGGTTGTTCAGCACTCTCCAACCAGTGCCTCCATTCCTCCAGTGCAGCTTTAATGGCCAGGAGCTCTCTATCACCCACACTGTAGTTGTGTTCAGCTGAAGACAGTTTTCTAGAAAGATAGGCACAGGGATGCAACTTGTTGTCTGTTACTGACCTCTGGGAGAGAATGGCTCCTATACCCACATCGGAGGCATCCACTTCATCCACAAACTGCCGTTGGGCGTCTGGCTGGGTGAGGACTGGAGCAGTGGCAAACCTTTGCTTAAGCATCTGGAAGGCTTGCTCAGCCTGAAGGGACCAGGAGAACTTGTTCTTGGAAGAGGTCAGTTGGTGCAAAGGAGTGGCCAGGGAGCTGAAGTTCCTAATGAATTTCCTGTAGAAATTGGCGAAACCCAGGAATCTTTGAACCTCTCTCCGTGAGGTAGGTGTGACCCAGTTGACCACTGCCTTCACCTTCTCAGGATCCATCTGCATCACACCCTCAGAAATAACAAACCCCAAAAATGACACAGTAGGCACATGAAACTCACATTTTCCAGCTTTCACAAAAAGGTTGTTGTCTAGGAGTCTCTGAAGAACCTGCCTAACATGTTGGACATGGGTCTCCTCATCAGGAGAGAAGATGAGGATATCATCCAAGTACACAAACACAAAAACATTTAGCATATCTCGAAGGACATCGTTCACAAGAGCCTGGAACACGGCAGGGGCATTGGTTAAACCAAAAGGCATCACAAGGTATTCATAGTGTCCTGTAGGAGTGTTAAATGCTGTTTTCCACTCATCCCCTTCCCTGATTCTAACCAGGTGATATGCATTACGCAAGTCCAGTTTAGTGAAAACTTTTGAGCCCTGCAGCAACTCAAAAGCAGTGGAAATCAAGGGAAGGGGATACCTGTTCTTAACAGTGATTTCATTCAACCCCCGATAGTCTATGCAAGGCCGAAGAGACTTATCCTTCTTCTCCACAAAGAAGAATCCAGCCCCTGCTGGTGAAGAGGAAGGTTTAATGATTCCGGCTGCCAGTGCGGAATCGATGTACTCTTTCATAGCCTTCATTTCAGGTGTGGAGAGGGAGAAAAGACGTCCTCTAGGTGGCATGGTACCAGGTAGCAGATCAATGGCGCAGTCATAGGGGCGATGTGGTGGTAATGAAGCCGCCTTGGTCTTGCTGAAAACCTCTTGTAGATCCGCGTAACAGGAGGGAACACCAGCCAGGTCCACAGGAAGACTACCAGTTTCCTCAGTAACTGTGACAGGAACGGGCAAAGCCTGTTTCTCAGAAAGACAGTAATGTTGACAGGCATCACCCCAGGAGAGGATCTGACCAGAGGACCAGTCAATATGGGGGTTGTGAGTCTTGAGCCAAGGAAGTCCTAAAAGAAGTGGATGGTGGGGTGCATTAACCAGGTGGAAGGAGAGCTTCTCCGAGTGTACATTGCCGAAGGAGAGCGAGATCTCAGGAGTGTGGTGAGTTACTTGGAAAAGATGGCGTCCATCTAGGGCACTTGCCTCGAGGGGTTCATCTAGAGACACAGGAGATATCCTCAGTCTCTTAGCCAGTTCATAGTCCATAAAATTAGCATCAGCCCCAGAATCAATTAATACAGGTTGCAAAAGGGAAACAGAGGCAGCCTGTAGAGTGGCTGTGGGGAACAGCCACATTGTCTTAGTAGAAGTGAGTGTGCTACTCACCAGGCTCTCACGACTTCTAGAGGCCCCACCACGACGGATGGGACAATTGGCGAGGAAGTGACCCATCTGTGCACAGTAGATGCAACAACCCTCATCCATACGACGCTGACGTTCCTCCAAGGAAAGTCGGGTGCGACCCACCTGCATGGGCTCTGCCGGGGGAACAATAGGTGCCTCCGTCGACCCAGGTGGTGTCCTGGAGGACTCAAAGTTCATCTGAGGACGACTAGGAACTTGAGGGAAGTGAGGAAATGAATGGGAAGAGAGGCGAGATCTCTGCCGTTCCCTCAGTCGTTTGTCCATCTTGGAGGCCAAGGCAATGAGAGCCTCGAGTTCTGAGGGTAAATCCAGTGGTGTGAGATAGTCCTTGAGTGTTTCAGACAGTCCATTAAAAAAGGCATCACACAGAGCAGCTTGGTTCCACCCACTGTCAGACGCTAGAGTGCGAAACTCAACGGCATAATCTAAAACTGTGCGCCTCCCTTGCCATAATGCAGCTAAGGACCTGGCAGCCTCACGGCCCGGAGAAACAGTCTGAAAAACTTGTTTAAGAGTCCGGATGAACAAGGGAAGAGACTCACAGATTGCTGAGCGACAACTCCACTCAGCAGTAGCCCAAGCCTCGGCTCGCCCTGACATGTGGGAGATCATATAGGCAACCTTGGCTCTGTCTGTAGAAAAGGAGGCCGCCTGAAACTCAAAGTGAAGTTCACATTGAGCAAGAAACGAGCGACAATCTCCCGAATCCCCAGAGAATTTCTCCGGGCTGGAGAGATGAACGTGGGGATTCAATCCCAACCCTGGAGGCGGTGAAGATGGCTGGGGTTCTGCATCCTGAGTAGCTGGGGGCGAAGCAGAACCAGGAGAATCAGATGACTGAGGCCCACGCTGAACATGGTCGACCAGGAAATTTAGCTGAGACCCCAAGGCCGAGAGCATCTGCCCCTGGTGCTCTGTCATCTCCCTCATCTCTTGACGGAGAGCATTAAGTTGTTCCTCTTGATGGAGGATCCGCTGCCCCTGGGCTCTGAGGGCAGACCGGAGGTGATCTGAGTCTGCGGAGTCCATAATGTGGCCAGATTGTACTATCAAGCACACGGCAGGGCAGGACTCCAAATGCAGAACTCAAACACAATCAAAGTTCAGGTTCTTTATTACAAGCAAAAGTCCAGTACACGAGTAGGCAGTCCGATAAGGCAACAGTGTCCAAAGGGAATAGGCGAAAATCCAAAATCAGGTAAACAGGCAACGGTCAGGAACACAAGAAGTCAAAAACAGGAAACAACGCTGGAAAGCTGACACGAGGGACAAGACAATCTGGCAACTGCCAAGAGGAAGAGACGCTGACTAAATACACCTAGACAATGAGATAACGAGACACAGGTGAAACACATAAGGGCGGGGACAGTAATCAAGACAAGGAAGTAAAGAGAACTGGAGTAACCAAGGGACAGGAAACAGGAAGACAAGACAAAAATACCAAAATAAAACAGGAAACATTCAAACCCTGACAGCATCACGGGTGGGCGGGATTGTAATACACTTTTTTCATGAAGCGTATCTCAGACATGCTGAAACCAGAATGAGAAGGAAAGGCCAGGCATAGATTATTTATTCAATTTTTATTACACGTCAGCAAAGAAACAGCAAACAATCTCTTAACAAAAGTCTAAGACTAGCATTTTATCACTATTAAGGTTTGAGCTAAGACAGACTGATCTAGAGTGCGGTAGATAACACCATGTACTTTTCTGAATTCAACCAAGATATTTACAGAATGGTGGTTTTGCACAAGTTTGCATCGACAAGCAAAGCAAAGTGTAAAAAGCGAGCAGATGACAGGGTCTGACTACATCTCTAGTCAGTTCTTTTAAAATTTCTTTAAAGCTTTCTGACAAACCAGATTTGCTCATAAAAGCTGTGTAGTGTACCACTGCTTCCCACAGTGTAGGACCAGAGCAGGTCCTGTTTTTTTCCAACAAATTTTCTAGTGTCTCAGTGTCCGCATCTCTAACAAAAACGTGTTTCTGCCTGTTGAAACTTTGTTCTCAATAGCCTGATACAAGAGCTTAATTAACTGAGAAATTACAATTTGGCTCTTGATGTCGGTGACAACTTTTCCCCAGTAGTTCCCCATTTTCCCTGTTTCTTTTTGTTTTATTTTTTATTTGTTTTCAAATATAAATCTATCATCATCAAAAGTTACAAACTCAAGGGTTCACCCAAAACTTGGTTATCTCATCCAGATGTTCGGTTTTGGTCTTGTCGTTTCCGGTCACACTTTCGTACATGTGAAAGATGGGGTCATACGTGCCGATTTCAGCTTGAGCAAAAGAGTCTCTCTGGTGATTCTAATTTGGTGCTCCTCTGCCTGGATGTTGTGCAGAGTCAAGAGGTGCTGGATGGCTGGAATGAACTTGGGGGTGTAGAGTCTTTTCATCAACTTGTAAAACTTGTCCTGGTAGAAATCATGCCTGATCACATCCGAGTATTGGTGCTGTCTCTGGCTAGGATGGTTGATCAGGCATCTGTGGCAATTTTCTTCCTTTGTACTTGCACAGAATGGTGTTAAGCAGGTGAAGCATGGCAGCCTTTACAACAGACCATTTAGTCAGACCCGTGTAAAAGTGCAGTCCACCTTTTTATGGGAGGGACAGGGGTGTCATCTTAAATGAAAGAGGGATTTTTTTTTGTCACCAGAGCATTGTTCCAGTCGCAGCAACTGTGAAAGAGATTTTTTTCCATCTTTTCAGTCCAAGCTGCAACCGGCAGAGTCAACAAATTACAAAAAACTCAGTCTGAGCAGTCTGAGTTGAAAAGATCCAGAACTAAGTAATGTCTGGATTCCTGCTTATGGGATATCCCCTTCTCTGACACCTCAGCCTTTTGCATCTTATAACTAGCACAATAGAACTATGACCTATGCCTGAGGTTTTGTCAGCCAAATGTCTCCTTTCACTCACAGAGCTCATTGTTGCTGGGAAATGGAGTCAGCTTTTGCTTTTTTGCAGGACCAGAATCAGTTTGTTCTTCTTCATTCTCACTGACATTTCTAGGGTTGACCAGCTGTAACACCCCCCAGTCACTGGAAGACAGTGTGGCTAGATCCGTCCAGGCCCCTGGTGTTTCACCCTCATCCTGCTGATAGAGACAGAGGTCCTACATCTTGTACTTGAACACGTAGCCCCAGCTACCGCATTGTCCATAAGGTTCCAAAGATCATTGGGGGTGGGACTGGAAGTGATGTCAGTGCTGTCAAAAGTTTAATGGAATGTACCTAGTTTCTTTTTTTTTTTTGTATCCACACAGATGCATTCACCTGGGCAGACAAGTACTGACCACTGTTTTTTCCTATGTAGGGCATGCTTTCAGCCACTAAAAAGCTACACCATTTCTTTTTCTTATGAAAGTTTATCATAAATGTAACCCTTTCACACATAGTGGTTATTACAGTGGACAACTATTAAAAAGCTGTTTTCTTGCATATGCATGGGTTTTGATGGTAGAATTGCACATCAGCCACTACATTGGATGCTAGAGTGTTGTTCCATACACTGCCAACCATTGGCCAGTCAACGTAAGTCTAACACAGATTTTTCAAAACCAATTATGACAGATGGCCAGAAATGCTGAGCAGCTCAAGAATATCTTGCAAATCCTTCTGTAGAAAGAGACCCCTGCAGGTAAAAAAAGGTAACATCAAGTAACATCTAAGGAGTAATACTATTGTTAAAATTTCCAAATATTGATGTTATATTAGGAAGAAATTAGAATTAATCATCCATCTACTAGATTGGACATCATGCATCGCTGACTGTTCAAATACATTTCATACTGTTACTGCGACAAGATAAGATAATCACTTATTAGTCCCACACCATGGAAATTTATGTTGTTACAGCAGCAGCAGGGATTGAAAATGAAAATAGAAAAAGGCATAAATATGAGTAAAATACCAACCAAGATATGAACAAGACAATATTATAAAAATATAAACAAAAAAACATAGAAACAGATTGAACTGTATACCGATATTGCACAGTTTGAAATAATATTACATAGAATGAGTGACTGATCAGCAGCTGTTTTGTCAGTGGATTAAAGTGTAGTCTTAGTTGTTCTTGAAAATACTTCATCCGCAGTATCTGTTTTGGCTGTGAATCAGTTGCTTCATGTTAATTTAATGCAACTTGCAGTTTTTGAAAAACTTAATTATATGCAGATTAGTTGCATTATGAAAACAACAGTTAGTCTTTTATATTCTGTAGAGCTCAAATACAGCACATGATAGAAATGCCTACAGGATAGTGGAGCAAATACCAACTGAGTCAAATGAGGATGATGTTAATGGCAGTGATCATGAATGGCTGCCAGAAAAAGTATTGACAAAGCAGTAGCAGTAGTGACAGTGGAGCTAGTTTAACAGAAAATTCATAGTATTTTATAATTTTAACATAATCTATAATCTTATTGAATGGTTTGTTAAATACATAGCTCTTCAGTTGAAAACTCAAATGCATGCAGTCCACCCAAATGGAAGTGTGAGAAATTCTGTGAAAAAATTGCTCTTCCAAGAAGAGCAAAAATAATTCCTGCCAAATACTGTATGAAGCTAACCACAGGGTCAGTAAAGAAACCTTGGGTTCAAGTTACATAATTTTATTGCCATGAACTAAAAATAGTGGCTGCCAGGAAGGCTGGTTGTCTGATATGTTTTAGCTGTACTCTCATTCTAAAAAAAAAAAAAAGTGTATAGGAAAGCCCTACTCTGTAATGTACTTTTTCATACTAGTGTGATAACATTGTGTGTATATTATACATATTATGGATATTTGTTTTAGAGAAAGGAATAAAAAATGGTATTACCTTTTTATGCATTTCATGCATATTTTTTGCTTCAAAAGCAGTGTCGATGACAGCAATGTTAAAAATATGTTTACATAATTAAGTGGAAAGAGCACTGGATTTTTTTTTCCAGTTAATGTAAAATTTGAATTGTGTGGACAGTATTTTAATCATATTTAACAAACTAAAATGACACACTAAGGTTAAAAACTACTTCTCCTGAAATCATGCAAGGTTGTTAAGGAGCAGTATTTTACTTTGGGGTAAAGCAAATAATTAAGTTGACTTACTTTACACTGAAGTTGGAAACTGTTAAGTTGCAAACTGTTGATTTGAAAACAATCAGATTATTAACTACATCTGAATTAAAGCAATTGTGTCAATAGAACTTGTTAACTTAATTTTAATAAACTTAATTTAGTTGTGTGTTACTAATTGAAATAAATCTTTAAGTCAGTCCAGCGATTCTGTTTTCATGCAGACCTGGTATTAACTTATACAGTGCAGAGCTGAGTAGTTAACACTGTTGCCTCACAGCAAGACGGTTCTGGGTTCAAGCCCTGGTTTGCCTGAGGCTTTTCTGTTTAGAGTTTGCATGTTCTCCCTGTGCCTGGGTGGGTTCTCTCCGGGTATACCAGCTACCTCCCGCAGTCCAAACACATGCACGTTAGGTTCATTGCTGATTGCCTGTAGGTGTGAATGTGTATGGTTGTTTGTCTATATGTGTTGGCCTTATGTGTTCCACCATGCTCAGCTGATGCAAGGGGGGTCTATTTTGTGATTTATAGTGTTGTGTTTCATCAGATTTCAGATTTCTTCAATTATTCCACTGCATCTGTAGTATTGTGTGGTCCTTTTACAGTGACATTACATGTAGCACCACAATGAAACATGTATCACATATTCTCTACTACAATATCAACAACTAACAACTAAACAGTGAAACTATACTACTGTATCTTGTGTGTCAGTGATCTAAAGAAATGTCTCCATGATTTGGTAAGTGCAAAGTTTCTTTAAAAGTAAGAATGCTAATGTTTTGAATGTTAGACAGCCTGTGTTACAAGTGATGACCATTTTGACTTTTATGTCTACATTTCTGAAAAATGACCTCAGGGTTCTGAAACTACTACCAAACTAGGTGTATAATACAGCATATGTTTACATTTCTCTGATTTCATGTTTTAAATCACCAGTGAGCTGTATCTATACCTAAATGTAAACTGTTTTTTATAATGTTAGGGTTGGTTGCTCCTTCTGTGCTTGTTTGTTTACTGTTTTTTAATGCTTCTGGACTTCCCCTAGTAAGCCCATCAACATCTCAGCACTATAATCTGTGGGTAGTTCCCTCAGACAAAGTCTGCAGAAATGTAGAATTACAGATTTTACAGACTTTGGCATTGGGCCACAGGTTTTTAGTATTAAACCAAACCAATTAGGTAGGTTTTTCTTACCACTGTCACCGAGTGCTTGCTCATGGTTGGAATTGTTGAGTCCGTGGCTTCCCAGCGTGATTCATATTAAAAGTCAATTGGCCTTAAAATTTGGCCAGACCCCCAAAGTCTGCAGCAGTGAGACATAGCTGTCAGCTGATAGCAGAGCAGCCCACAGTCATACTGGCTGAAATTGAATCTGACCACAAAAGCCAATGGGCCAGAGACAGAGTGTCACAACGACTGACCATTACGCTGATGACATCTCTCTGCTAACTGGCCTTCACTTCCCTCCACTTTTCCCTCTATACACCAGAGTGCTGCTACTGGTGGCCATTTGGTACTGTATGTCAGTGTGTGTCCGCATCTTTTCATGTATGACACATTGAGATTTATGAGGAACAAAGCCCCCAAAAGAGCTTTTAAATCATGCTGTATGTATTGCATTTTTGCAAGAATGTACTAGTATTAAGTGTAAAGGGCGTGTACACGTATTGTCTGTAACCTCTTGGCCTGTAACATTAGCAAGAGCTATCAGCATCTCCTTGCTCCTAATTTCTCGCCTGTGTGCCTGTGTGGTGAGGTATGTCAGCACTGGCTGGGAAAGAGAAAGAAATGAAGGCAGAGAGGCTATTACCCTCCTGCTGCTCCTGTGATTTCACCACAACCTCAACTATAATTACTGTGCACACTACTTGCAGTAACACCAAACTTTACCACTTAGGACCAAAGCATTTGTTTCTGTCTTGAAAACTTATCTTAATCTGCTTAGTTTGCTTGATAAAGTTAATATAGTTACATTTATATGGCCATGCAAGATCAAACCTATAACTCTTAATTCTTTACAACAGAGTTGTTAAGTTATTTTAGGGATTCAAGGTTGGAAAGTCTCATTTCTGCACAGACAAAGGCTCGAATTTGTTAAATAATTTGTATAAAAGATGCCAGAAAGCGCATCCTGTGTACATAAAATTACAGAGAGAAGTCAACCATGACTTCCAAAGAGAAACATTCTACAAGAAACATAGTCACATAGTTAAAACTAAACATGAGTTTTTGTTAAAAACTGATAATGTTTAAAAGGAGAGTTTACAAGCATTTGGAATTTGATACAGTTTTGATTTGTGTTTATGAACTGACTTCAGCTCTGTAACAATGGCGACTGAGGCTAATGGGTATTGTAGTAGAGTAATCTGCCATACTAAGCTCATAGAGAAAATATGATTTCTAAGAATGTAAGTAATGCAGCATTAAAATAATTCAAACTGCCTTCAGACATGCTGCCTTCCCTCTGATGAATGATTAGTAGATAACTGATTTTAAAGTTGACATTTTCTTACAGTAACCTTTAATACTGCATCAGTCTCATCCATGCTAGTTCCAGTTTTTGTGGCCATATTTCTGTGACTATTTTAAATTGCTATAGGAAGATAACGGTCTCATTCTGGAGCTGCGTGCAGCATGAGATTGGCTGAAATTGTAGTTATTATTGACTGACTTCTTTATTAAACAAGGTGAGTTTGTTTGACTCTAAACAGATACAAGAGCTGTTCACCTATCTCTAACCAAAACCTGTGCTTTATATGCTTTAACCTAACCGAACCACGACCTTTCCACAACCTCAACCTCATGTTTATTATTGTTACCATGACAACCAAGGTTTGGTATGCCTGCCACTAGTATTCTCCTACCATGGATGTACAATATAAGTCATGTTATTGTTACCATAAATGACAAAAATACAGTAGGTCCACCACGGGTATTCTCCCATTGGTCATATCCAAGAGTAAGGACAATCAACTTATATTGTTTAGGTTGAAAGACTTATTGAATTATCCATCTGGATAATGTGTGCTGATGAGCATTTACACAGACTGGTCCTCTTTTTGTATATTCATTCATGCCCATCCAGTTAACATGCAGAAGTTACAGTGATGAGTTTATGAAGCAACATTAAAAGTAATACAGGGAGGTGACTGATTTCATAATCCACATAAGACTGAAAATACTGAATAACATTTTTTCTTGCTGCAGAGGGAAAGCATTTAAGTTTAAAAAACCTAACTTGGGTTTAAGTTTCTTTGCAAGATTATTGATGTTAGTATGGAAAGTTAATCTCTAGTCTAGCCTTATTCCAGAGACCTTTTCTAATTCAATGCCATCTGTTGTTTGAAGTATAAAATTATCTATCTTTTGTACAGAGTGGGCCTGATTTCAGGAAAATGTGTACATGTGAGACCCTCTCCTTGCCCCCTATTCATGGCATCTGGTGGCCTCTAAAAGTGAATAGTGAGGAGGGTACTAATGAGGGTACTCCACACTGTGTGGACAAAACAGATAAGTTGTGCTTACTAAAGTGTACGCCCCAGAGTCTGAAGGTCCATGCTACACACTATCAGGAACTCAGCACTGGGATGCTCCTTTCTAGTTGAAGGTGAGCTAGGCTGTACTAAGTTGATGTTTAATGGATAGGTGACCTTCACCAGCTGTGTGAATTATGACACAGCTGGCTGAAGCAAAGGTGGAAGAAGCATGGTATTATTATAGATCCACAAAATCTTACAGGTAAGATGGACGAGTCAACAAATAAGTCTGTGACCTTCACAACAGACTGCTGTTCATTTCCATTTCCAACTGACAGTCTGGGTTGGTATCTGTTAAATATGGCCACAATTACTCTCTAACCTTCACCAAGTAGTTATTTTAACCCAAGCTGATTTTTCACCAACCCTGACCAAGTAGTTTTTGTGCTGAAACCTAACCAAATCTCACTCATGGTGGTGGAAGATTAGAAAACAGTCATATAAATCATGTTTTATAATAATTTCTAACAGGTTTTGGTAGATACTGACTGTGTTGTCCTGCTAATAGGTTTTTAGTTTGGAGAATTTGTTGGGTGAAAATACCTGTGAAATCAGATGGGGCATAAATGTCATACAAATAAATACTAAAACGGAAATTAATGTTGTTGGGTCCATCTAATTTCTCACAGAAATGAAGAATTCAAAAAGTGTTCAAAGTATTCTTGATGCATTGAACAGTCAGAACCAATTCTAGGGAACAATTTAAAAGCAGTTTTTATGGAGGAAAAATCTGTGATGGCACAACTCACAGCATGTCAGTTTTTGAAAATGTCCTGGTAAAAATAGAAAAACACATTATGAATCTATGTTTTCTGTACCTCCAACCAGTGGCAACAATGCCCTCCATCTTCAACCATTGATGAATCACTTCATTGATGAATCACTATGTTGAATTATTTTATGAAGACCAACTTTTTGCTACCGCTAAGCTAAGCTGTGTTAGCTGCTAAGGTGTCTATCCATCCATCATCCTAGCGATGTTACATGCTAGCATGTGGCTAATGCCACCACCATCAATCAGTGTGGCGCTTTGTTAGAACATGGGCAATGTATTTAACATTAATCTCATCAGTGTAGTCTTTCCTCACTATGTCAAGGCTTTGCCATGATTCCCTAGGACTAATTTGATGGTAATGAACCCACTGACGCACAGTGCTTGATGAATACATTGATAAATCACCATCTGCTGGGAATTGAACAGGCCACATCTGATCCTATTAGATGATCTGCAGCCCTCAGTCTGTTAAATATGCACGTAGAAGCTGTGTAGAAACTGAGTGAGAATCTAGATGTGATTTGTCATATATGAAGGTAGGAAATAAACAATGGCAGGTGTGTGCAAATGATCTTGTTGACACGGCCCCCTCCTTACTCGCCCTGCTTCCCCCCCAAGTTTTTCTCCTCATGTGTTGTGTGTGTCTTTCCCCTCCTTTCTGTGTTCTTGCATGTGTGTGGAGTGCTTCCCTGCAGGGGTGTGGCCTGGCTTTAGTTACCTGACACACCTTCCATTAGGTCTCCCATTAAGTCATCTCTGCCCGCTCATCTACCATCTTTGCGAGACTGTTCCTCAGAGTATCATGGTAACTTTGTGAGCTAATCTTTGTTTTTCCCTGTGCCTAGAGTGTGTGTCCTCTTTGCTGATGCCTGAGCCACAGCCTGCCCCTGTTGGAGAAAATCAGCTATCCACCATCTCCACTGGTTAGTCTATGCTGGGGAGGCTGGACTCTTGCCTCACCTCCCGTTACAACGTAGAAGTGAGAAGAGCAGAGATTGTTGAACCACAGGTTCAAGCTCACTTAAGCAAAAGACTGCATATGTTTTAATTTTATTCTGATGTGTAAGTTTTTACTGAAAAGAATTCAGTTATTTATGTTCCAAGCTTGTAGAGCTCACTTAAGGGACTTATTTAAAAAAAAAATGAGCAAGTGAACATACATGTTTCCTAATGCTGTAGATATTCTGTGTTGTTTAAAAATAAAAGAGGTTGTGTTTTCTTACTAGACATTTAAAAATAAGTCATTTTAGAACTGTAATGGCAATACTGTGATACTGCAAAACCGTGATATTTTTGCTTAAGGTTATCATACCGTCAGAATCTCATACTGGCCCGTGCCTAATCTACATTGGGATCCAGATCTGTATATAAGCTGAATGTGACACTTGTCTCATAAAGCAAGGCCTCTTCCATTAAAGTCAATTAAAAAAACACACAAATCAAATAAAAGCCTGTGTTCTGAATGACTGTTCCAGCAGCCAGGAAACGAGTGAGACATTTGAAAATCTTCTTGTCCATGCTGATCACCACTGGCTCTAAAAAGCCTTGTTCATTTTTGTGAGCTGTGTGACAGCATTAAGGGCTTCCTTCATGGGCCCCACAGACTTTTCTGAAAAGATGAACATAGTCATACTAAAGCTCCTATGATATGGATATGTACATCTCTATGCAGAATCTTGGCAGTTTGCTCATTTCCCTGCCTTTAGCTTTTACTCTGAGTTTCTTTCTTTCTTTTATTTTTACATCATTGATCATTCTGCATTGTGCTTTTGTTGTCACAGCTGGAGCCTTGACCCCTGTCTCCTGTCTTCCCTTGTGTTTTCTCCTCCCTTGTTTGTGTGTGTTCGTGTGTGTGTTTTATATAGGGTTAGAGTTAGGGTTAGGGTGCATTTTATAAACAAAATGCATTTAATAACTTAATGCACTATAACAGGCTTGGAGTTCACTGGAGTAAGAACTCCAGCTGAGAGTCAATCTCACAACTATGTGTGTGATTTCAATGGTAGCAACAGAGATACCACCAATATTGTCCTGCCCATCATACCCATTACAACTGACAATGCATATCAGAGCAAAAACCAAGCCATGAGGTTGAAGGAAGTGTCTGCAGAGCTCAGAGAGAGGATTATGTTGACAGACACAGATCTTAGGAAGGTTACAAAAAATTCTGCTGCATTGAAGGTTGCCAAGAGTACAGTGGCTCAATAATTCCTAAATGGAATAAGTTTGGAGTAACCACAACTCTTCCTAGAGCTGGCCAGCCAGACACAATGAACAATCAGGGGAGAAGGGCCTTGCTAATAGGAGGTGACCAAGAACCCAATGGTCACTCTAGCTGAACTCCAGAGATCCAGTGAGGAGATGGGAGAAACTTCTAAAAAAAAGCAACCATCACCATGGCTCCCTTCTCTGTCTGGCCACTCTGCCATAAAGTGGCATCATGTCAAGAGAAAACCACTATAACAGTGAAACATGGTAGTGGCATGTGGGGATGTTGTTTGGCAGCAGTAACCAGAAAGTACAGAGGGTGACTGAAAAAAAACAGCACTAAATTATCCATGAGTTAAGAGTTTTTTTTGTCTCATCTTTTAAATTCTTCCACAAACAGAAATACAAACTGACCATTAGTTGTTTTAGGGGGAGTTATAGTATGTGCTCTGTTGTAGTTACTATAACTGATAGGAGTGATGGACAAATGTACAGGAATAAAATCCAAGTTGTGATAAACTGGAATTATCCTTTAAGCTTCATCTGTCTTCTCCAAGTATGCAAACTATTGACTAAATGTATATATACTCTTAAACATGTTTATCCAGAGAGATCCTGTTGTGAGCCAGGGGAAGTCAGCTGCCAAGACTTCGCTGGCCACTTATTACCATGGCCACTCAGACTCCTTGGGATAAGAGGCCTGCAAAACAGAAGAGCCACCAAAACATCCTGAAGGCTGCAGAAAAGGCCTGCTGGTGGCTGTGGATCCAGAGGGGGTATCCGTGGTGCACTGTGCCGCTTGGACACAAGTTGAAGACTAATCATCTCTGGCGGGGTCGCCTGGGCGAGGGTGATCCTGGGTTCATGCACTGATGACATGTTCAAGCAGCACCAAAAGATGTATTTTAGAAAAAACTTTTACATCTGGATGGAGTTATCTGACAAATTTTTTACAAAGCGCCACATTCTGTGTGTTTTTTATGCAATCACGCAGCAGGGGTAGAATGAGAGTCCCAGGCAGTTGTCCTCTCAGTTTCTATGCAAATGCAGCAATTTATCGTCCAGAACATGTGATCCTATTGTCTGGACCAGCTTTGACTGATCACAGGCTGACAGCTTCAATGTGTATATGAGTGCACACTTTATTATTATTGGTGGGAGGAAAGAGCAATTGGCCAGCCCCATCCCTGATGAGCAGATGAGTCTATTAGGACATGTATGCAAACACACACACACACACTGAGCTTCTCCATCCATCATTCTGATGTTAATTGTTACAGGCTTAAATAAACCTCTATTACCAACTCTTAACACTCGTGACCTTGTGTGCTCTCATGTAATATGTGTGAACACTACAGGAGGGAGCATGACCACATCCCAGGACCATATTTTGTTGTCAGATGTTTTTGTATGATCTGCTGACTAAACAGAGTCCAAGTTGTTCACAGAATTAGGTGACTGGGCTGGCAGAAACCCACAAACACACGTCATAATTGCAATAACTACCATAACCATACCATTGTATTTTACAAGCCCACAGACTACTAATAATACACTCCTCTCCTTGCAGTCTGGCTGCTTTATGTTGACACATAGGTCTATTTTCTTTAGGGAAGATCTGTTATATGACAAAATTGTAACCTTAACACTGACAAACCCCCAGGACCTGATCTCAAGTATCAATCACTTTTCTTCTTGAGTGTGAACTATGAGAGCAGTCATTCTGAGTTAAACATAATTGTTTCAGATGGTGGTCTTGGTAGAGTTGATGCACAATGCTGTGTCTTTTCCAAGGTTTTTCACAATTACATATTTTTGTTGAAACAAAATTATCACCAACTTTGCAGTTCCTCTCAGCTCTGCTGAGCTTTTTAGCATCTTTACGTTCAATGTTTTGGTTTTGCAACCCAGAGCCACTGCCTGCTCAGCAGAAAACAGCAGACAGACCAGCTGGTAAACATAGCATTTAGCTATGTGTTGGTGGAGACCAAAACAGGAAAATTGGACATACTGTAAATTCATCAAGAGAACAGACTCTAATGAATACTAATGTTACCCTGTGTTTGCTTGATGTATAAACAGGCATCCAGCATATTCACCATAACTTCATGAAGCCATGACAGATGTGTGTGCATAGCATTCAGGTATCATTACAGCATCATAAAGTGAGTTCCTGCAACCTTCCTCTTTGCACATATTCAATTTGCACATTATAAAATGGAGTGAAACACCAGAAATTCTGGAAAAAAAACATCCAGTATCACAGGAACATTTTTTATGTTGAGGTGGAAAAATGTATGTAGTGATAAAACTAAGTGCAATGGAAATGGAAAAAACATTGGGAATTTTGCTCCTCAAAACACTAAAAATAGCAGCAGATCTGTGAGGATTGATGAGGAGAGTGGAACCCTCTTCACAGTAATACATTAATTTTCCAAATGGTTTTCCAGTGTTTGAACTTTGACTGGAGCGACAAACAACCATTCACACTCACATTCACACCTAAGAACAATTTAGTGTCACCACTTAACCTGCATATTTTTGGACTGTGGGAGGAAGCTGGAGTACCTAGAGAGAACTCATACAGGAGTACATGCAAACTCAGAAAAGCCCATGAATCATCTTGCTGTGAGGCATCGGGGATAACCACCACACCGCACTGCCCTTATCTGGAACATTTTCTGGGGATTCAGTGAAAATCAGTGACAAATTAAGATGTACACTTGACTTGATGATTTGATAATGATGTGATTCTAATGGTAGTATATTTTCATAAGGTCAGTAAGTTTTCTCCTTTTGCATTTTTCTTTTGGACCATTAGTAGCAACTGAAAATGTGTGAGTGTTTGCTGTACATATTAATGATTTTGATGATCTTCGTTCCTAGCTGGTTGCACCCTAAGGAACATTCTGAGATTAAAAAACTGGTTTGACTTGTTTTTCATACAGTTTAGCATAACTGATAAAAACAATCTAAAAATATTGTTGTAATGCAATTAAAAGGAAGGTCAGAGTTTGCTTGAATCAATAACATATTATAAAATTGAACTGTGAACTGTGAAAAAGTGTATCAGTGCTCTGTAAGGTCATTTAATGTACGTAATATTGATGGGTTTTATTCTTTGGATTTTAACTGTGTGTGTGTGTGTGTGTGTGTGTGTGTGTTTGTGTGAGCATGTATGCATGTGAGTGAACTGCACACATATCTAATCAGTGTTTTCATTTTGGAAAGCAGCCCTTTCTGAGACCCTGGAGGCTACACACACACACACACACACACACATCATGCAGCCCATAGTATATTAAAGCCTGTAAGCCTTCCCCTCCTGCCTGTGTGACATTTCTAGCCTGGATAGGAACAGAGAGTGGACTGACCCTTTTGAGCTGTCAAATCAAAAAACAAAGGGAAAAAAGAAAAACAGCTCAAAGTCTTTAGTCATTTAGTCATTTATTTTGAAAGTATTCTACTGGTGTCCCATAGTAAGTGATGTATTTGTTGCTCAGGTATGAATGAGCCATGCATTAGAGGGTAATAAATGGCTGTCGCTGTCAAATTTGCAACCACTGAGTTTCTCATCTTTGGGAAGAGGTATTAGTCTGAGGGTGCCAAATCAGGGGATGACTGCACAAAGGCTGATGTTGTCCTTTTTCTCAGACTTTCTCTTCATTTTTTGCTGACTTGCAATTTTGACTTGCAATTTTCAAGAGACAGAAATACCATGAAACTTATTAACTGCAGCATTACTCAAGACTTGAACTGCATGTGTATGTAACGATAATTGTTTTTACCTCGTCTCCTCGTCTTCCTTAGGCCAGGGCTATGGGCTGTTGTCCAAAACACGTCCAAATGTGGGCAGAGACTGAGTCAAAACTAAGGCTTAAGGGAAAACACTGGGATTTTTTTAACCTGGGCCTTATTTTCCCATGTATTTGGGTATAAATGATTGATAGAGACAAAAACTTTGCAATTGGTCCATCATTGTGCAAGAATGGTATATGCAACCATGAAACAGATGCGGATGCTGTAATGTAAACCAACTGTGTATTTGTCCGCATATGTGTGTGTATATATATATATATATATATATATATATATATATATATATATATATATACGGTATATATACGGTCTAGATCTGCTCCATATTAAAAGTGCCTTGAGATCATTTCTGTTGTGATTTGGTGCTGTAGAAATAAAATTGAAGTGAGCTGAATTCTAAAACAGGGTCACAATATACTGAACGTTATAATCTTTGTGAAGGAGGATTTATTACAGGACTGTTGGATTAGACTGCATTATTTTTAGCAAGATGTTCTTAATAAACTGACAACTGAGTGTAGACTTCACACTGTTCTGCTGTTGTTCAGTCAGTACTGAGCCATTTTGTCATATGAACTATGAGCACACATGTGGCCACAACAGGATATTGTCCATGAGTGACATGTTCTCGCCTACTGGAGATACCTTACTCGCCTAAACCATACTACATTTGGTTTGGCTGAGGGGTAGCACCTGGGTAGGGCATGCAGGAAGCAGTATAGAAACTTCACCACCACACCCACCCACTTGTTGTGAATTCTCTGGACAATGGCCAGGTGCAGTGCATGTGTGAAAGCAGCTTTAGAGTTTTATCTAATTAACAACTGTGTATGCTGAGCAGCAGTAAAACGAGCAATACCAATATTGTGAAATTACTCCCTTACAAGTAACAACATAATGTTTAATGTTTAATAAGTTTTTTATTTCTAAACCCATCACTTGCCTTCTTGACCCTTTACCAGGTAAACTCTCCAAAGATCTCTGGCCAGTCTTGGGCCCTGCAGTGCTGAATGTTGTGAATCTATCGTTGACGACTGGCACTGTTCCTTCTAGCTTCAAAACAGCTGTGGTTAAACCTTTACTTAAGAAATCTCACCTTGATCCTGGGTCTTTGAGTAACTATTGGCCTGTTTCAAATCTTCCGTTCTTCTCTAAAATACTAGAAAAGGTTGTGTGTCAGCAGCTTTTAGCTCACTTAGCTGATAATAATCTTTTGGAACCTTATCAGTCTGCCTTTAGGGCCTTTCACTAGTAGTAAATGATCTTCTACTCTCTCTAGATTCAGATTCCACCTCTCTGCTCCTCTTACTTGATCTTAGTGCAGCCCTTGATACTATAGACCACTGTATACTCATGGACCGATGGAAAATAGATTCTCTGGCCTGGCCCTCAGCTGGTTAAAATCTTATTTATCAGACAAAACTCAGCATGTCTCTTGTAATAACACCATATCAGCCTTTTCTGATGTGAAATATGGAGTACCCCAGGGTTCTGTTCTTGGCCTCCTACTTTTCTCTCTTTATATTTCTCCTCTTGGCCAAATTATTTGGAGTCATGGAATTCATTTTCACTGTTATGCTGATGATACCCAGCTGTATGTGCCCATAAAGGCTGACAATGCTGCTCAAATTAGGGAACTAGAGATTTGCTTGTCTTCTGTTAAAAGCTGGATGTCTTGAAACTTCCTGCTTCTTAACTCAGACAAAACTGAAATGCTGGTTATTGGCCCGGAGTGATATAGACACCAGTTCGATCAAGTAACTATATCCCTTGACAACTGTGTGATTTCTCAAAGTACAACTCCCTCCCTCCCTATTCATGTTAGATCAGACTTTAAAGTGCTCCTAATGACTTCTAAATGAGCTGGCCCCCTCATACCTGTCTGATCTTCTTAACCCTTATATTCCCTCCCGTGCTCTGTGTTCTCAGAGTGCAGGGCTGCTGTCTGTCCCCAGAGTCAAAAAGAAGTCAGCGGGCTGCAGGGCCTTCTCCTATCGGGCCCCCTTCCTCTGGAACAACCTCCCTATTGATATTAGACAGGCTGAGTCAGTTGAGACCTTTAAATCCAAACTAAAAACTCATCTTTATGCCTTAACTTTTAACTAGCATATTATTCTGGTTTCTATTTCAGGATACCATTTTTCCTTCGGTGGGTGGGTCAGTCTCAATGCATCAGTTAAGCTTAATAGTTAGTAAATGTTGTCCTGCCAACGAGATTACTATAAACCATCTTAATATCACTGTATCACTCTAACTGTGTGTTTCTTCTACTGTCTCTTACTGCAGGGTTCTGCCTCTGGAGCTGTAGAGTCTCCTGCTGCTCCCATGATCCAGCTCAACTGATGATGTGACAATAAGTAAACATTTATTAGTGTTAGTGATAGTGTTATAGCTATTAATGTTTAACTGTTTTGTCATTATTATTCCTTTAGCTATTATTATTATTATTATTATTATTATTATTATTACTACTACTACTATCTACATTTTGACTTACTCTGTGTATCTGCAATGTTGTCTTTCTCTAACCCCCCCCAAACCCAACCAGTCGAGACAGATGGCAGCCCACCCTGAGTCCGGTTCTGCTCGAGGTTTCTGCCTCTTAAAAGGAAGTTTTTCCTTGCCACTGTCTCCTAGTGCTGCTCATGGTGGGATCTGTTGGGTTTCTCTCTGTAAAGATAAAGAGTACGGTCTAGACCTGCTCTATATGTACAGTGCCTCGAGATAACTTCTGTTGTGAATTGGTGTTATATAAATAAATTTGAGTTGACTTGACTTTTTAGCTGTTATTTTAAGATAAAATTGTTACATCATTTTGCTTTAAGACAGATTTAAGAAATATAATATGAGGTTATTGTCTACATGTTGCATTATCTGTTAAAATCATGTTTATGATTGTCAATACCAACAGCAAAATAAACATTATCTGCCTTTGTAAATGTTATACTCTGGTGGTGCTCTGATAATAAAAGTAGCTGAACGTCTGCTGCCAATCTTGCCTTTGCTCACCTCCAGTGGTCTGACCTCTGCCCCTACTGTGTTTGTTGAGCCATCCATTCACCCCCACCTCCTCCTAACATGGACTTTCTTGCTCTTTATACTATGCCATCTGGTCTGTTCCCATCATAATTACTATGGACACTAGATGTCGCAGAAACAACAAGATGTTACTGTGGACTATGGTCTTGTTTTTTTACAGGAGCACAATCTCCGAACAATGGGGGTTTTTTTTTGCAATGTGTGAATATATAAAAAGACAAGAGGATGAGGAAGGAATACATAATCCAGGAAATCTTACATACATAATGTTTATGACTTATTCTATATTTTTCAAATGAGACAGCTGTATATAAACATAATCCATCAGAAATGTAAATTGTTATTATTAGCCACTGATCTTTTTTTTTCCTCTGCTCACTGTTGCTCTTTAGTCAGTCATATCTAATGTCCATAGTAATTATGATGGGAACAAAATAGATGGCATAGTGTAAAGAGCAAGAAAGTCTATGTTAGGGGGAGGTAGGATGGTTCACCAAACACAGGACTTTCACACAGGAAACCACTGTTTGGTTCCCATTTGAACCCAATAGTCATTGTTGTTTCTTTAATCCATGATCATTCCACAAGCACTTTTAACCCATGGTCTTCTCCTAAATCTAGTAAGTAATTAATTTTTGCACCTAAATAATCTTCTCTTTCCTGAGCAGTGGTGGAGAGTGACTAAGCACATTTATCCAAGTTCTGCACTAGAGTACTGAGTATTGAAATATTGTACTTTCTGCTCCACTACATTCATTTGACAGGTTTAGTTAGTAGTTACTTTTAAGATAAAGCACAAATAAAACACAATGGATTTTAAAACAAGCTTTTAAAGTACAACACATCTTGTTAAGAATAAACCAGAGCTTTGCAGAGATTTTAGTTATGATGGAGTATTTTTTTTGCTGTACTTTGCTGTACTTTTACTTAAGTAAAGGATCTGAATACTACTGGTCCGGAGGACTAAATGCTGTGGCTTTAGAAGCTACCCCAGGACTATTGACTATTACTGATTGAAATGTCAAAATACAGCTTTAAATGCTACAGTCAGTCACACCCTCACACCTGTCCCAAGACTTTAAGCCCAGTTTAAGGGAAAAATAGCTCTATAACTTGCTAATCTTTAAATATGTCTGAGTTAGGTCTTCATGTGCTACTTTTTCATTATCTAAATTTGACCTTGGACTCTTTTAGATTCTACATCTTTTTATTTTTTTTGTCATTAAGCCTCTGATCACATATTCATATAATATCAATACAGTAAATATACACTCAGGCAAACTCATCTATTCTATCAGAGGTGGTCCAGTCTGACTTTAATAGAGGGCCTGCATGGGCTCCATATGTCAACTGTAAGTCCCAATCAGCATTCCTCTCTTGCTGGAACTAGGCCAGTTAACAAAGCTCAGGCTTTTAAATCGACTAACTGGATGTGTAAGTACTGGTTGGTTGGTCTCTGGTGCTGTGTGACTGAAGAAGTCTGTCTTTCTGTAAAGCTTTGATGTCTATGCGATCACAAGCTAACCAACTAATTTCAATACACCTCTGAAGCATCCACAACTGGCTGAATGCTCTTTTACTCTGACTGTCTGCATTGCAGGAACAATGAGATGCTATATCTGAGAGGCCTGGGAGCCTCCTGATTAACACACACACACACACACACACACACACAGGCTGTCCCCCAGCATAACTAATGGGAATGTTTCATGGTGGTGACAGCAAGCGGTGTGTGTGTGTCTGTCTGAGCATTATGGCTGTTACGGTAATAATGAGAACAAATGAGAGCCATCCATTTCCTGCCCAGCAGCTGATTGGTCCTGATGGCCAATATGGTGCCAGGTAATCTGTCTTCAAGCCACTCCTTTCCTGTTACTGCTATAGCTGTTACTACCACCACTAATGCTGCTGTTATTCCTACAAGTACTACTTCACTGCTATACTACAACTAAACATGTACTACTTCTACTGTTGATGATTTCATCTTTTAATCTTTCACCTAATCACTTTTTGATTAGCTTTTTTTCATTTTTGACAGCTGCTCCCACTGACAGGCTACTGCTGTCTGCTGTTGCTTGTTTTCCTGTTATATGTGTCTTATCAACAGTGTGACACCTGTGTATTCATTGTGTATTCAGTCAGGTCAACTGTCTTTATTAAGCCCTCCCATGTCACAAAGGATACACAGTCTCCCTGTCACACAGGTCAACAACATGGCCACCAGAGGGCGTCCATGACTCAGTGTTAGCTCACTTTGTCATTGTCTGTGTGTGTATGTGTGCATCTGAGAAGACAACCTAGCAAAGCCACCTCAATGAAACATCTGTACATATAAAACTGATAAAATTAAAGCTCAACAAAATACATTGAAAGAAAGAAAAGGTAGAGACTAGTCCTTTAAAATCTGGCCAGATGAGGAGACAAATTATATTAATAGTCTGTTGATCCTAATGTTGTCAGTTTTCCCATTAACCTGTGACTGATTCTAAGCTCGATCTGATCAAGAACAAGTTGGTCTCAGTGAGAGTCGGTCTGATGGCACACTGCTGTTTGCTCCTGATAGTCTAACAAGAGCCATGCTGCTTTCAATTCAGTTGAATCTGTCTTCTAATGATTAACCTAGAGCTAAACTCATGGGAAGGAAGTGGATGTGGAATGAATGAGGATTCTCTGGTAGATTCTCTGGTAGACTGGAAGTGATATCAGACATCAGCTACATTTAGTGTTACTGCTATTACTCCAGATGCTTTTCCTGACCAGAACACTCTTTCAGACACACTGCAAAAGTCTGATATTTTGGATGAAAATCTGAACATCTCAAATATTGAGACTGTGTATAACACAGTGTTAAAAAAAACCATGCAAGTCATGTCAGGCCTTGGCCTGCCCCCCTGGAGCTATCTGGGGTTCAGTGATTTGCTTGAGGATGCTTTCATATATAGACACGAGGAGCCAACCCTGTGATTGGTGGACAACCTGTTCTACCTCCTGAGCTCTCCCTGTTTAGATCAACTATCCAAAAGAGGTGATTGCCCCCACCTCTCCTATAAATCCTTACAAATATATTATGGAAGACAGGAAAGGCCAAGCAGACAAGTAGTATCAGATGAAATTTGTGCCACTCTTGTTGACCACGTCTTGGTGGAAGGTTTACCACCGAAACCCTAACATCTGCATTCACCTCCTCCAGGCCATGGAAGAGGCCTGTTTAGACATTTCAGTTGAGGCTTGTCAGGGGAGGACAAGACATGCAAGCAGCTAAGGCTAATATAGATATGGATTAAATTCTTGGGCCTGACCCAGACCAGAGATGGGATACTGTATTCACCATTTTCATTTTATATTGTTTCATTTATACTTCACAGTATACTGAGGAATTAAGATGTACAAATGTAAACATTTGGTATTACAGCAGTGTTTTGAATTGATCTCACCAGCGTGAATTGTAATGTAAGAGTTTTTGAGGGCTTCTGTGTTTGTTTTTTCAGCCAGAATACATGCAAATTTGCCATGCCACCACAGTCACGCAAAAACTTAATACCTTCACAATTTAGAATTCCAACATTTTTAAAACTCAAACTGACCAAATTTGAAGTCAATCTGAATAATTCTGTAGAAGGAGTTTGATTAAGTACAATACCTGTAAATTCAAAGTGGCTTCCTGTTGGGTTTAGGTTCCAAGACACTTTTTTGTACATCTTTAGGTGTTACATGTTATAATTAATAAGTAATAATAATTTTGGTTAACACATCTATACTAATGATGGTAAGGTGATATATTTCTGTATATGAATATCTTTTTTGTTTTGTTTTGTTGCAGAGATGTTTTGAAAAAAAATTTATGTTGACTATTAAAGAAACAACAATCTCCATCCATCCATTATCTATGCCGCTATATCGCAGGGCCAATATATACAGACAGACAACCATTCACACCTACGGCCAATTTAGAGTTACCAATTAACCTAACGCACGTCAGGAAAAGAAAATGAGAGAAGAGCTCTCAAAAGTGTTTCATTTATTTGTTCAAGACAACTTCAGTGTGAAACCAAATTGAGACTATGGCATATTTCTCCGATCTCAGTTTTTTTTTTCTCCAGAACAGAAAGATGCAGTTTCAAATTAGTTAGTTTCAAAAGAGATCTCATCAAGCTCTAAAATAATCCTTAGATTTCCACAATCACCTTTTCTAGATCTCCCCCACATCCATATCATCTGGCCACAGGGACTTCAAAAGCACAGGTTTTCAGCTTCTGTATAGTCTTGGATAGAAAGCTGCTTCTGTGTTAATCATGTACATCCCTGGGTGCATTGATCAGCTGCTCAAGTTCCACTTTGTTTTCAGTGTTAAATATGATGACACTCTGTCCAGAATGCAGACTACTCTGTACAATATTGTTATGGACACAACAGAAAAAACTCCAAAAGTCAAAGAGTTGAGTGCAAAGCTAATGAACAAACAGTAATTAGCTTACATAGCAAAACTGTTTAGATGTTTCCACTGAGATTTGTCCTTTGGTACAGCTTTACTTTTGATCAGGCATCTCAAACTAATTCAGGGAATGTAACCTGGGAAGAAAACTGAGAATAATGTGGTCAAATAGGATGTTGCTTGCATTTCCTGTGGAAAATGCACGTGAATGCTGATTAGCTGAATGGATCGCTAAAGCAATGCTGAAAGATGGCTGAAATTATTGTTGAAATGCAGGAGAAAAAGTTAAAAGTTGAAAGCATCTGAATAGAAAAATTGCAGACAAAGTTGAACATTTTAAAAAGCATAAAGAATTGAAGAAAGATGAATAAGCACAAATGTAAAAGGGTTAATAGTTTAAACCTTTTGACAGTTGAATGGTTTCTGTAGCAGAAAGTATGCAGGATGTGTGTGTGTGAGTGAGAGAGAGAGAGAAAAAGAGAGAGAAAGAGAGACAGAGAGAGAGGAGGGGAGAAACAAACAGTTAAAAGGAGAAAGGTGTGTAAGGGTAAATCACCAATCAAAATGACCAATGTGTTAATGTACAGAGGCCTGTACTATGAAGGGAGTTTAACCTCCTCTGATTTAGCTCAGGTTATCAAGGACAAACCCTGACTGCCTCGATCTGTGTTAAACGGTACGACGGTGGTTAAGATGACGGTAACTTGAGTCGGTGTTAACTTAATCAGAGTTAATGTGTGTGCATAAAATGGGCGGGCACCGTATCTCTCAGTTTACAAGGAATTTAAAGAGACTCTAACGACAAAATGTAAAACTGTGGATGCAAGCAAAGCCACGGAGACTTGTTACATGTTCTCTGGGTTCTTAATCTGTAATATGAGATGTAAGGACACAGAAAATACGTGATGATTTTTCGGATACTTGGATTACAGTCAACACGTGGGTCACATGTCTGAGAATGAGCTGTTACTCTCTGTTAATGATGTTCTGCCTGGAACACAGGCTGTATATGTATGAATGTAATGCTGTTATGTTCAGTATGAACTTCATGTTAACAGTATTTCAGCCTCAGTGGAAATTGAACCTGCTTGAAATATAAACATCCTATAAAGTTCTACTCATTCATATTTCCCATCATTAATACTGCATATTTTGGTCTGTAGTCTACACTTACAACAGCCTGTCGCATTATATTGTCTTTCAGGACAATAGCACCCCCCACCACAATTTAAATTATTATTCAAATCGATAATATGCAACACTGATGATGCTAAATTCTGCTGTTTGACTGTGAGAAAAAAAAAATACTAATTAAAATAACTGAAATTGAAAATGGAAAATGTGAATCATAAAACACCATCCTTTGGTCCACATATCTCTACCATCCACTACATACTTTTTTTTTTGGTGGTGGGGTGGGGGGACTGACCGTGTTTAGACAACCCCCGTCCTGCAGAGTCACCCTCTCTAAGTCGTTGTGCCAATATTGACGGGTTGTTCCACCTGTGGGGCGGAGCTTAGGTAGAAGTAACACCAGTAACACAGAGTTAACCACGAACATGAACTGCTCAGAGTTTAGAGATGCAGCCTAAATGTCTGTTACCTGTGTACAGGCAGCTGCAGTAAGCTGACCCTCATTCAGAGTCACACAGTACTGAGAGTTGGCTCAACCCACCTCTGGAACTTGTGCTATTGATTAAAAAACCATGAATGAAATGAAATCGGGTGACTACCAGCGCCAGGAGACTTTACTGAACACAAACGTGTCATTTGTGTAGATAAAATGAAAAATGACCACAGGATGGCAGTTTAAATTAAAAACTGGCCTGGTTTGGGTGTTTTCTGAAGAGAGCTAATATGGAGATCAATGAAGCAGTTGAGGGCTCCTCTTAGTGATCAGAGGCTGCTACCACAAAAACCGTAGATCCTATGGCTTAGGGAGTCACACTGTGTGACAGAGCACAAAATGATCTACAATCTGAGGAATAAATTGTGTGAGAGAAGTGAAAAGTGTGGGCATGAGGAGAGTTGAAGCACAAAAATTTCAGAAAAAGTTGACTGCATGACATCACCCGCTCTAGCCAGTGCAATACACATCCATTATAAACTCAGAAATTGCCAGAAATGAGCATGAAATATAAACTGCTGTAATTCAAGATAAGATATCAAAAAGTTTAATACAAGCTTAAGAGCTGAACTTCTCGAGACCAGTTTAAAGTTTAAATGAAGTTTCTAAGTGAAAGTATGCTGAGGAGGAGGAGGATTTGAACATTCTGTCCATTCATTTGAATGAGAAGTATTTTGCTGAAAAAGATATATTATTGATATATTGAGATATTGCAAAAAATTATAAATAGTACAAAAAAGTTGAATACAAGTAGAAATGTCCTGAATGAGCTGAACATTTTGATTGTTGAATGCTGCTAAAACTAAATCCAAACGAAAGATAACTTTCACTGTATTGCCTTGGGCTCCCTGTTTTTGCTTTCTTTTGACCACCACTCATACTATGCTCTTCATCTGGGCTAGAACTTTGAAAATCATGAAATAATAGGATTTAAACTTGTATGCACTTGCAAAGCTGTTTGCATTTGAATTTCAATCTGCTACTAGCCCCCCATTTAGAGGGGGAGCAATTAGTTAGAACAGCGAGAGAAGATCATAGCACAACACAGGTTCCATATAAAATGTAAGGTGATGCCAATAATACAGTAGTAGTAATGATAATAGTAATAATTACTGCTAACGTAGCAATAAAACTAATAGCAGTATAAGTCATTTCTAATTATAGCAGCAGGTGTTGAGTGGAGTTGTAGGAGCAGCAGGAGACTTGTCATCACAGATCAGACTCTACAGCTCCAGAGGCAGAAATACCTGCAGAAAGAGACAGAAGAGGAGACAGAGACGGAAGAGCACAATACTACAGGAAAGGGGAGATACTGAGTTAGTAACATGTAACATGGGATATGAATCCATATTGAGTGGAGAGAGAGAGAGAGAGAGAGAGAGAGAAGCCCAGTGCATCATGGGAGATCTCCTGACAGTCTAGGCCTATAGCAGCATAACTAAGGGATGGTTCAAGCCTGAGCCAACCCTAACTATAAGCTTTATCAAAGAGGAAAGTTGACTCTTAAACGGTACAGAGGGTGTCTGCCTCCTGGACCCAAACTGGGAGAAGGTTCCACAGTAGAGGAGCCTGATAGCTGAAGGCTCTGCCTCCCAATTCTACTCCTGGAAACTCTGGGAACCACCAGTAAACCAGCATTCTGGGAGCACAGAGTCCTAGTGGGATTGTAGGGGACTATGAGATCTTTAAGGTAAGATGGAGCCTGACCATTAAGGGCTTTGTATGTGAGGAGGAGGATTTTGAATTCTACTCTGGATTTGACTGGGAGCCAATGTAGAGAGGCTAACACAGGAGAAATATGGTCTCTTTTCCTAGTTCCTGTCAGTAATGGTGCTGCAGCATTTTGAATCAACTGCAGTCTTTAGAGAGTTGTTGAGGCAGCCTGATAATAATGAATTACAGTAGTCCAGCCAACAAATGCATGGGCTAGTTTTTCTGCATCCTTTTGGGACATTTGAAAGAAGGCAGTCCTAGAAGTTTGTTTTATGTGTCTTTATGGCAGTTCAATTCACAACTGTATTCACAGAGCAGAATTACATCTAGTATTTTTTTAAATTTACTGTCAACACATGTATTTTCTGGGACTTAAAGCTGGACTTCAGGCGATCAAGCACTTTATTTCTCAACAATTCTCACAACAAAGGGGCATTTTTAACCCCTCAACACAATTGTGGGTGTCGGCTTAAGCACCAGTGAACATAAAACATCTTCACTGTAACTACCACAGCTGAAAGTGTGTTAGTTAGTTAAGGTAGCACAGGCTAGCACAGAGGGTCTGAGGCAGACTAAATTCTTTGGGACACATGAATGAATTTATCCACAATCAGGGCAGGTTAATGACTCCTGGGACACACAGTAGCTGCAACCTACCAACAGGCCTTTTAATGGCCATATTTTTCTATGCTGTGCATGCAAATAATGAATGTAGCCTATATATATGCAGATATATGTGACCACTATATAATAGCTGTAGATCTTGAAATCAACCTCACACAGGGCACCAAAAATATATGTAGCAAATATGCATAAAATATGATATTAGAAGTTCTAAGAAGCTCTCATAATAGGGCACCACTTTCCAATTTTTGGAAAGAAATCATTTTAATGTTAGTTAGTTTTAATGTTCAACATTAACATAATATTTTGCAAGGAAGATAACACTGCCTGGAAATGTTTGAGGAAATGTTTTTAATGATTCCGAAGTCAAAATATCTTGACACTGACTGTATCTGCAAAATTGGGATTAGATTGGGATGAGTTGCTATCAGGGCTAATGTGACCTGGAGCCTGTAGCAGAAATACAGAGCAGGCCACAGAGGTCTGATAAGCTCACTTCCTCCCAACTCCACACACCCACCCAGATTTTTAAAAACTTTTCTAACGATCTATACTATCTATACCCAACACCCACCCCAACCTCCTCTTTATAACTTCTGTGTAGTAAAATAAAGTAGCACTGTGGACTGTAGCAGGCAGTGATTACATTTCCTCCAAAATGTATTTGACAATAAACAGATAAATACCATCTTTCTTTCTATTGCAGGGTTCTAGTGAAGTAAGCTGTAGGCATCTGCAGTAGACTTTCATTTAAATTAGATGTTAGATAGGAAATCTTTCATGGCATTGTATTCTCCAAGATGAATCCACATTTCACAGGAGAACATCAGAATCTAATCTAATTTGCTGACTGTGCTTGTATCCACTCATGACATACAGAATTGCAGGTCAGGTCAGCTGGTGGAATTTACAAATGTCTTGTTCTGTAATGAAAACTGTGTGCACTGTAATGAATTGTCAGCTAACAGAGAGAATGTTTGTGCCAAAGGGCAAGATTTTTTGAACAAAACCAGTCTTTCATGCAGCAGCAGTGGAGGTAAAGTCATAGGATTAAGAAATGTGTAATGCGAGGCGGGTGATTGTTACCCAGTGATCACTCACAGAAAACACTGCCCCACTTCTTTCAACTGCAACCAACATTATGAGCACATGATCACTGTGTGATTGCTGGGGGAGTGTTTGATAGCGGGACTGTGAGCTAAATTGCATCTGATGATTAATAATTTTGCTTTACATAGGAGGAAGAAAAATTCTTATCTCTTACTTTAGTAAAACCAATAGCAATAACAATAACTCAAAGGTCTCACATTCAGACCAAAGTTATGGTTTTCTCTACTATAATATGGTTTCCATTCATTTGTTTATTACATTAAACTCTGCTCTTTATCCTGCTCCAAACTCCTCTGCTCTCCATTCCTTGTAACCCCAATTCCCCCTCTCCTATGTCTCTTCTTTACTTCTGCCCTATTTGCCTCTCATTCTACCTCCTTTTCTTTGTTTCTTTTTCTCTTCCAACTGTCTGTTGTCCCTATGTCCTTCATCCTTTCCTCTCTATTCTCCTCTCCTCTCTTCTACTTTCTCCTCTTTCTCCCCTCCCCTCCTCTCCTCTCCTCTCCTCTCCTCTCTTTCTGTTTCTAAATTCACTTAAAGCTAATTGCTTCCAGCAGGCTTTTCTCTCAGTCCGTCACGCTGCTCTCCGTCATGTGATGACACTGTGTGGGCTTGTTATCGGGGACCTGTGGACTTCTGCCACATGAGCAGGCCCGTCCACTTTAACCTGTCTGACCACGCCTGCTGCTACAGCCATGAGATCTTCTGCAGTATAGAGAGGAACCCTTCCACTGTTTGCTGTCTGGGACTGGCTGACAGATTTCTTAAATGGCTGAGGAAGTTTTAATTCCATCGTCCGGGAAAATCTCTTCGGTAAGTTGAGAATGACTGCATGAATCAGGTCAGATCCAAAGCCAGAGTCGTCAGCTGACTGATCCCCTATTGTTTCAGACATAGAGTCCTAGCAGCTAATAGCATTTATTACCAACTTTCAAACTCATAGCCCTGGACTTGGGACAATGTAGATCAGTGGCTGTGCTTTAAAGTAGGTCACTAGGCTTTAAAATTTACTGTGATAAACAAAACCGTATAACTTATAGTTATTAAGCTGCAAAGTGGGTCATTTACAGTAGACTGTTATATTCATTGTAATGCAGCCTTTATGAGCACTTTGAACCAACTTCAGTTAAGCCAACACTATTCAGCCACAATATTAAAGCAACTGATCAGTGTATAAGCTGTTTTATTTCTCTTCTTCAGATAAATGTCATTCATCTTATTGTTGCTTCTATGGCACTTAACCATGGGAAAGTCCCCATGTTTCCTGATGTGAACACTTAAAGCACTTGTTTGCTCTGTATTAGCCCAGCAAGTAATGTGTGATGGAAAATAGCATTGCAAAGACCCCCATGTTTCTTGTAGTAGAAATTATGGGGATGACTGCAGTCATACTACTGACCTTACAGCACATAATTTAATGTAACATATTGCAAAAAAAATAAATTTCTCAATGTTGGGGACACTGACACTTATGAGGAGGTTACATCCACCACAGATATCAGATCAGCTAAATGTACTGTAACTTTGGCAAAACTCTGTTTTTTGAATGAGGAAATACTGTATTAACATGTTTTGGATATCCACAATCAGACAGCTTATAATTTTATAAACATGAACTGTATTAAAATACAAATTCCAGCACACTTGAACAGTGACTATGACTATGACAACAGTAAGATGACCAGCTGATCCCAGACCTACACTGAACCAAACTTGTCTCCTAGAAGTTATATTTATACTGTATACATCTAATGTGCAACAGCATATATGTTTTGAGGGAAACATAATGCTGACCACATTATGTTATTTTATATACTATTTTGTATTAACATAACAAAGACATTTAGTTAATTTATATATTTGGTATGTCAAAACATGTTGATAGGTTGAACAAATCAGTAAAAGGTTCACAGACAATATATTTGTTTGTATCCAATTTTAAAATATGGGTCTGTGTAAACTGGTAGCTCTTGGTTAAGATTAGAGAAAGATTATGATTTATTATTTTTTTTATTTAACCTTAAGTGTTTTGACACACAACTTGCTTATTAACATTTAACCAAAACCACTATCACTCTTTCTCTCACCTTGACTACAGTGTTTCCTTTGCCTAGACCAAAAATTTAGTCATATATAAAGGTAGTTTTTAAGAGACAGGGTTGGCAAGCGCACTGATCTGATAAGCCTCTCTATGTAAATATCACTGGATGTTTGTAAGACTGCTGTAATAGTCCTTTTCTTGGACCATCACATGTATGATAGTTTATAAAACTGCACATAAGGTCAACTAGTTGAGTCAGGAGGGCAACTGCCAGTGTATATATGTGAAGACTGTAGGCCTAAGTGAAACACTGAATGATTAAGAAGTGTGGAGCAATAGTAATGTTATTAGAGATGATTTATATAATCCAGTATGAGGGTTTAATTAACAGATTAATGGATTGATATGAGACATGTATGTTTGAGGATTTTCCCACACTGATACATTCTCTCCTCATGTCACACTCACAATGTAATTTTTTCAAGTTTGTACTCCTGTTCAAAACTCCCTGTGCCTGAGTCACATAAGACAGCACAGCCTCTGATTGAGGAGGTCAGGGTGGATAGGTCAACAAAGCATGGGACTTTGACACCACTGTTCACCTCTTCTTCTTACGTGTCCTCTATTGGGGTGGGACCAGAGAGGCTAGACTGTTACAGTCATGGCCAATCGTACTCACCACTGTCATCCCCTTTGAGAGTTTTTCACAGAGGAAATTATTATCACTGGGGACTGCTAGACTCCACTGACCACAGATTAGTTCAGATAATCTTTCTTGATCTGGCTCCTTCCCACTGTTTTCTCTTGCCTTGCTGCAACCCAACCACCTTTGCCAACCTTCCTTCCTCCACCATGTGTTAGATCTGTCTGCACCATCTCCTTCTCCACCCTTGGCTTAACTTTGCTTCAGCTTGGTTGAAGAATGCAGCCAACCCCTCATATGGCCTATTACTAGCTATGACAGCTCCAACAATGTATTTGTGGTGTACTAAGGACTCAGCCTCTTGGACTTTGTAGCTGACCACCTCTTGGTGTGAACCTCTATCCCTGCTAGCCTCATCTTTGCAGTTCTACGGGAGTAGTACTTGCTGTGCTTTGGTCACCTGACAGGCTTCTACTTTGGAGTGGGAGCTGTAGTGGGAGCTGGCTTTGGAGTGGGAGCTGGAATTTTTCTTTCTCATGGCTTCAACTGCTGTCAGTAGAACTCAGTGACCAAATAGGGCCCTGTGCTGGTGCATCAACCATATGCTGTGTGTCTGAGGCATTTCCTGGTTTGTAAAATTCTGAATCAGACAATGTGGCAGTCACAGTCACTTCACTCCATGATTGGTCAGCTGTCAGGAAGAGTGAAAGTGGGTGGGGTTTTGACATTCTTTGTAAAGCTCATTGTTCTCACAGCTACTTCAGTCACTTTTCATTTGAATAAATGAGTTCAACACCATGAATGTCTTCTGCGACAGTCATTTTAGGTTGAATGTTTGCTGAAATAGTACCATTTGATCAGCTCATTCTGCTTAATTACCAACACCCACCCACTACCACCCATTGCACTAGTGTCTCTGCATGAATATCATCTCCAGGCAACCCCTAAGTGGTTGGACTCCCCTGGAGATCCCCTAAATATCAGTTACAGATAGGAGTGATTTTCTCATTTAGGAAAACTGATCAAATGCTTTTACTCTTTGTTCTAAAAGCAGGATGAAAATTTGCATCACTCTGATTTCCTGCTTATTTAGTTTGCTTTGGAGAGATATTAGATAAAGCCACCACCCTACATCATGGTCTCAATAGTTTAATTAGTAGTTAGTTGCCAGAGAGTCTCTCTCTCTCTCTCTCTCTCTCTCTCTCTCTCGCTCTCTCTCACTCTGAATGAAAGCTACTGAATGAAAGTGTGGTATTCTGCACTTCCTAACACACCTCTCTCTCCCTGTCTGCAGCACCTGACTGGCTCTTTGTTGGCAGTGGCATTCCTCACCTCCTTTGGGAGCTCTATGCTTTATGGATACAATCTAGCTGTGGTCAACTCCCCTGCTGTGGTAAGACACACATAGGCGTGCACACACACACACACACACACACACACACACACACACACACACACACACACACACACACACTATAATCTAGGGCTGGATTGTTAACCAGGCAAAATGCCCAAGCCCAAAGGCACTTGGGCCCAAAATCCCACATTCTCTGGGTGTCAAGTGTCAAGTCAAGTTTTGGCAATTTAATTGATTTCTTAAGGAAAGGAAAGGAAAGTGCTTAAGTACAATACAAACTAAGGTGGAAGTAAACTGAAGTTCATTTTTTTGGTGTGTCACATAGAGGAGCTCTGTGCTCACCTAGTCTATACTCTTAAATAACACGGTGTCAAATTAAAATTACCACAATTTGGGCCACAATTTTGCCAAGGAACCCCTGAATAGGTCAATCTGGCTATGCCTGTGACTGAAATGCTTTATAGAAAGCAAATAGTGAGGCAGATACTTTTTTAAAAGTTTTTTTTGGGCCTTTATTTACAGGACAGTGAGAGAGACAGGAAACAGGGAGAGAGTGGGGAATGACATGCAGTAAAGGTCCAGCTGGATTGGGAGTTGAACCAGGGTCCGCCTGCTCAGACCACTAGGGCCCACATAGTACACGCCCTAACCATTCAGCTATGAGGGTGCTGCCAGTGAAGCAGATACTTTTGATTTCAATTTTAAACAGATATCAGATTTTTGCCTGAGCAGTGGTCAGCCCAGGATGGCCTTATGAGCCCCTTTTTGTTTGTTCATCCTGATGGCCATGAACAGAGCTGTTGATAGACTTTGATACACAGCAAGTGATCTAAACTAATGATTATGGGGGATAAGAGCTCACAGTACAACTCACAATACTTTCAAAACGTACAAACAGAAAACAGTAGACCAATTATGAGTTTACTCCCCCTGAGGCATAAAATATAAACATAGCAATACCAGTTTCACTATTCATAGTTTCTTTATGTTCCACTGTTCTTTTCTTATAGTCACGCAAAATGTAAAGAATAGATTTTCTTAAACTGAAAAATAAACATTTCTAAACATATCTTCATCAAAATCTATTCTCACTACCATTTACTGTAAACACCATCACCTACACACCCCAATTTCCCTAGTAAATGTTGTGATTGTGGTTGACAATCACTTTTAATTATTTAAAGACCTTGGAAAGTTATTTTGTCAATCAGTTTCTCACTACGGGAAACATTTATTCTCTGCCAAAGTAATAAGAGATTTGATTGTTTCAACAGAGAATGATGTGTGTATTTGTGTTTTTGTTCTTGCTTCTCTCTACTGGTTTGAAGTGGGCAGAGCTCAGTTGAAAGAGCTGATGTCCCATATATCTGTGCACAATTTTAATGTCATAGAGAAATGCTAAGTCTTGGAGCTAGTTTCACAGGTAACATAGATGTAAACAGAAGTCAACATAATGATCCTTACAGAGAGAAGACAGTTTGGAAATCAGCTTGCTATAGCTTCAGTGGAAAAATGGAGAAAATTATTTTCCACGTGTTTGTGTAGGTTTTTCTTTTCCCTTTTCCTTTATTTTTTATTTTTTTATTTTTTTGGTAATGGACTGTAGTTTTATGTCAATCCAAGCTTACTGTGTGTGTCTATATGATATATGATGAGTAGTTGATGGAGAGTAAGTGTGTGTGTGTACATGTCTGAGAAGGGATGCTTGTTGTAAGGAATGTGAAATGCCTGACATACAGGATTTATTAGAGGGAATGCAGCTTCTATTATTGCTATTGATGTAATCTGATAACTATCAGCACCAGAAGATTTAAGTGAACACATACATGTGCAATTCATGTAGATAAAGTGAAAAATGACTGTTTAAAAACTGGCTGTGTTTTTGTACTCTGTCAAGAGGAGCGTAGATGGTTTTACATGGTAGTTGAGGGCTCCCCTCAGTGCTGAAAGGGTGCTACCTGAAAAACTGTAAATCCTATGGCTTAGGGAGTCACACTGTGTGACTGTGTGTGAGAAGTGAAATATGTGGGCAGGAGAAGAGCAGAAGCACAAACATTTAAGAAACAGCAGAGGGGCTGAAATTCCAGAGACCTCACTGCTGACATCACCCACTCTAGCATGCCTACATACACACTCATTATAAACTCTCAAACTGTCAGAAATGAGCACGAAATATAAACTGATTATTCAAAAACTATACAAGATATCAAAAAGTTGAATATAAGCTTAATAGCTGAACTTATTGGAACCTGTTTAAAATTTAAATGTGTCTAGCATAAGTCTCAAGCATAAAGTATGCT
>NW_026116301.1:0-15943 GCF_001640805.2 Lates calcarifer
CTGTCACAGTATGAACCTGTGAAAAAGACAGTTGTTATTAGATGGTTTTGTAAAGCAAAATGTTCATTTTCACATGTCATGACATCAGAGTTCCTCTGTCATTTTAAAAAAGAAAAAATGAATGAGTTTAATGTTGTCTCACCTTTGGCTTTTTTGTAGTGACACAGCAGGAATAGGAGGATAATCATTACAATTCCAGAAAGCAGACCACCAAGAACTGGTACAGGAAAAGAAGACTCCAATGCTGCAGAAAAAGGTACAGAAATCTGAAGTAAATTGTTATCCACACACAAATGCAACCTGATCCAGTTTGTCAGTGGCAATCCATGCACACACATTTAACAATCTATGGAAAGCAAAAGAACTTCTCCAACATTTTTAGAGATTTATATGCATGTGTCTGCCACAGTGACAGCACATGGACTTTTAATCTGAAATAATGAGTGGATTAGCCAGAAAAATGCAGTAATAATCACTCACATTTTACTGCCACCCAGCTCTGTCGCGACTCCTTTCCTGAGCATTCACACTTATAGAAACCTTCATCTGACTTTGACACTGCAGAGATATTCAGCTCCTGTCTGGTGTCATTTTGGATGAGTTTGTCATTGTGATAGAAAAACACATTGGAATCTAATTCTGTGGTTGTCAGCTTGCAGCCAAGTGTTACAGGGTCTCCCTTAGTCACAGGATGGACAGGGCTCACCAGGATAATGTCTTTTGCTGTAAAACAATGAAGAAATTCAAATTAAATCAACAGTTGTAAATAAATAACTAATTCATTCAAGATAGACAATATTGTCAAAACATACTCTGTCCAGTGATGTTGACTGCATTGCTGAACTCTCCTGACTGGGACTCGCACCAGTACACTGCATCACCCTCCTGTAATCTGTGGATGTTACATGTGGATCCAGTTATCGTCCCCCACTCAGAACAGTCTAACAAGTCTTTATCAGTAAACCTCTTCAATCTCCACTCAGCAGAGTTTCCCTCACAGCTCAGTGAGACGGAGTCAGAGGTGAAGTGCTGCACTCTGTCAGGATTCACTGTGAGAGACGCTGCTGGATGAAGATCTGAAAAACATGGAATGATTAAGCTTAGTACAAAGATCTTATGAGATAAAGGACACAAAGGTGGACTGAACCAAATGGATGGAAATCACAACCATACATAAAGAAAATACATTAGAAATCGAGAAGAAGTCAAAGATACAAACTCACCTCCCAGACCAGACAAACTTGGTTCACTGTACTGAGTGTAATACACTCGGTCTCCTCTTCCAGCTCTACACACATATCCTGCTGTGTGTGTCTGACCATGAACGATGTAGGAATCCTGTTCAGTCCCACTGCTGCTACCAGGTAACAGCTCATAGCTGTAGGAGTTGTGTGACAGATCAGGAACAGTCTTATACCAGTAGAACCTCCATCCTGCAGATGGATGTTCAACCTCACAGTTCAGAGTTACTGAGGCTCCAGGACTCAGCCATGATGGAGACACAGTGAGGACAGGCCGAGGTTTATCTGTTGGAGAGTGATTTTCTTAGAATGAATGTTATAAGTGCATACTCCAGACCTTTTTTACATTGCAGGTGCACTTACTGTCATATACTATCAAGGTGAAGGCATCACTCCACTCCGTCATAGACATTTGAGGCATTTTTCTTCCTGCCCATACACCTGTAGTCTCCACTGTAGGACCTATAAGCCAATAATCAAGGTTTCATGTTGTGCTGGGGGTTTGATGGAGCTGCTTGTTTTCCATTCATACTCCCACTCAGTATCTTCCTCATCCTTGATATCACACTTGAGGGTGATGGTCTCTTCTTTATATATCTTAGGCCAGTTGGGTTGCACAGTCACGACAGCCCTGTTTGCAACTGTTCACATTAAAGAATAAACCCACAAAAAAGCGATTATAATTTACAAAACAGATTTCATTTTCTGCACTGTGTATTCAACATCATATTGCCATACTCACCAAGTTTGTAAAGAGTTATGACTTCGCTGTACTCTGTGTAGTAAACTGGGTCTCCCCCTTCCCCCCTCTGCACCAGTAGAGTCCTTCCTGTGAAACTCTGATTTGTCCCTTTGCTTGTAAAACAGCATTTGGTGCGTTCAGTTGTTTGCGTTCAGGGTTTCTCTTGTCTCCTCTGTACCAGTAGTATTTCCAAGGCAGGTGATAGTCTCTCAGTGCAGGTCAGGGTCACACTGCCACCTATTGGAATGACTCGTCTCTCAGGCATTTATGTTGGCCTTTGGTTTCTTTTCTGTTTAGAGTAAGAACATAAAAAAAATGTCCCAATCATTCTGTGTTAATGCTATTTGCTGGTTTCATAAGTCAGAGCATCCAAACTACACATGTTGCGGGTATGTAATTTTCTGTCAGAAAACATGCTGTCAACATATCAATGACCTATGACAGCGATTTTTGTGAGATACTGTATATAATGGAGAGTTATTGGTTGTTATCTCAAAATACCCACTAACCCCTGCCAACATCTGGCTTTTGCTTCAATCATCATCACACTGAGGGACACAACAACACTATGAATGTTCATACAGTTTTTCATTATTATCACTGGCATTTTTGTTTGATGGAATTGTGGAGCCGCACATGTGTTGCCTGCTCAACCTGGAGATGTTGTGGTTACAAAGTTGTGGTATCTTTCTTGTACAGATAAATGAAAACATGACATTTTCACTCAGGATGAAAGACGGTAAAACTTACGAGATACTGTCAACGTGATAGCATCACTCCATTCAGTTGAAGAATACAAGTTTCCACTGTGTCTACCCTTACACCAGTAGTTCCCGCTGTCAGACTTAAGAGCCTTCCTAATCTTATATTCATTATGGCTCACTGATGTGTTTGAGGCAGATTTCATCCATTCATACGTCCACTTAGTACCTCCACCTCCCTGGATCTCACAGCTGAGAGTGATCGTCTCACCACTGAATATCTGGGTGCAGTTTGGCTTCAGAGTCACAACAGCCCTGCTGGAAACTGATAACATACCCAGTTACAACAGAAATAAAAGCATAAATGTCAGTGTTTTTTGCAGCACTGGCAATCATAAATGCACTGTGAAACAAATTGCTACACTCACCAATTTTGTGAATAGTCAGCATATTGCTATTCTCTGTGAGGATCTTCAGGTCACTTTTCTCTCCTCTGCACCAGTAGATGCCTCCTTCTGTGACGCTGATATTTCTGTTTCTCATGAATATTTCTACCACAGGTCCTGTAGTTCGTCTGAACCACCGATATCTCCAGCGGGAGGAGTCATCAGTATCCACAGAGCAGGTCAGCATCACACTTCCTCTCATTGGTACGGTTCTTTTATCACCTCTCAGGGTGGCGGTAACATTTTGTGCTGTTGATTCTGATATAGAAATATGTTTTACACATAGATATTATTTGCTGTTTTAGGGCAATTACCATCCCCTTTCTGGTGTTTAATACATTACATCTATAAGCACATCTAACAGTGATGTCAATGTGTTCTCCAAATAAATCTAATTGAGCCATTTGCACTAAACAGTCAGTTCATTGCTGTAAGTGTCTTGCACAAACTAATGAATGAGCTAACTACTGCTCTGATTAATCCTCTATTTGGTTTTTATTAATGCCAATAATTCTAAATATTTAAGTGTCTGACATTAAAACAGGATAGGATTAAGCACATTCAGTTTTTTTATTTGCCACTCCTTCACAGAAAGAGGAAATGAGTTAAGAGTGACAGTAGCTAGAAACATCTTTGATGAATATATGGAAAAACAGAAGTATAAATTGTGTGATCACCTTGAGCGACTCCATACTTGCGGAACGTGTTCATCACTAAAATAAACATTGATATTTCATTATATCATTCATTACATCAGAGAGTTTCAAAATAACAAGGGATTTTTTTTTTCCAAAAGCTGGACTTTCATGTGTTTCGATATAGAAATATGAAATCATAATTAATGATCAAATAACATTACTATAACTTTTTTTAACAAATTACTGAGACTGTAAACAAGCCAAAGGATTTGTTAAAGTTTCGCCTGCAGTATAAACTATAAACAATACAGGTTATACCAATCCATCACACAAACAACTAAGTAAAAACTTGGCAAACTACTGATGCTCTGTCCTCACTATAAAATGTTCCTTTATCTGTGCCATTAAAACAGAAAGTGTCTGAAGTACTCACATAACACCAGCACACAGAGCAAGGTGTGTCCCATCCTCACATCCAGGACAGACGCTCTGCATCTGAGGAATGTGTCCAACTCAGTGTGTGAAACTTGAATAATAAGAGAGAAAATGAAACAGAATTCATGCCAATTTCTGCTCTGGTTTTCGCAATATTTGATCATCCCCGCCTTCTTCCTCTTTGAAAGAAGAAAAAAAAAAAATGAGAATATTGCATTAGGTTTTGTGTTACAGTGTATCATTTATTTAAAGACATATTTAATAATGTAATAAAATGAAAATGAAATATTTAATGATTGTTATGTTTATGTTCGTATTACTCAAGACTAGAAATAGACATGATGATATAATGTTTAGTAGATCACCAAAGAGGAACTGGAAACAAAAATGTGAAGTGAACTAATCTCCATGGTGAAATCATTTTGCTGTATCATTGAAAGTGCAGCTGATGCTTCAGAGGGCTTTCCAATATGTACACAAAATCCTCTCTCCTTAGACTCAAACTAAATTAGGAAAACGTCCTTCATCAGAAAAAAATGAAGAAACCTCAGGAAACAAACATAAAGTAACAACTATAACAACTAAATATCTAAAGAGAAAAACATTTTGCTTTCTTCATTAAGTGTAATTTGGCACTGTCATTTAAAAGTATCAGTTCACATAATGAACATCTGACAGTTCAGGTTATTGCATAATTTCCTGTTTGTGTAAGACAGTTGATTTTTCTGCAAAAAACGGTATACTATAAAGATTACTAGGAGAGAAGGCATTCAACTTTGTTAGAGTAAAATGCAAATGACAGCTCCCTGCTGGGAAAAAAAAGTTTGTTGTTGCCTAAAAAGGTGAAAGACCAAACTTTAAAAAATACAAACTAAGAGCTGAAAAAAATATTTATATAGCACCAGGATGGCCAGTAAGAAAAGGCCTGCAGCTTTAAGTTCTCTGTGATTTATGGGTGCAACACAACCTTATTTCTTATGGTTTTATTGTTATCTTTAGGCTGCCCCAGTGATTTAAATAATGTTGTATCCTACAGTTAACACCTGAGTTAAGAGAGATGATGCTTGAGGAAAGAATGAAGTCCAGAGACTATCAACAAAGACACACAGATGGTGCAGAGGGCTTGCTGAGAACCCAGGGCCAGAGGACATCACTGAGATGTTGCAAGGAAGATGGTTACAAGGTAAAGATGAGTTCACTCAGAGAAACATGAATTTCTGGGCTTCTGAAAAATAAAGATTACAACTCCTTGGCTTAAAAATATAAAATACAAAGAGTAATAATTGACTTTGTTTATTGCTGGATGTGTCCTGTCAACAGTTGTACAGGCGTCTCTTCCCCTTATGGTGAAAATAATTTTTGGGCCATTTCGTTGCAGTGCTTCGAGTGGCCACTGAAAAAAAATGGCTGCAAGGATGAGCGGCGGAACCGTATCTTGTGCTTTTAATACATCCACGATCCAGACCTTATCGGTATCCTACCGTCCCTGCGGATGTATTATAAGACCAATCAGAGGCGGTTCCTGGGCGGAACAGAATCTGATAGCCAATTGGCGTTTACGCTGACGTTGTTGGCTTGCCTGTGTTGCCATTGGCTATGACATTCTGAGCGGAAAGAGGCGGAGCAACGACGACGGGGAAAACAGATTAAAATCAGCGTTTGAACCATCTCCTCGGTTTGTCAGTACCGCGAAAAAGCCTAATTTCCTAAGAGGCCTGGATGCTAAAAGAAGCTTTGGAGCTGTTTTTTTGTCGAACACGAGTGAGGCTGTGGGCTGAATTCACCTGCGGCCCGAAGGTAAGGACAAGGAGCGGACCAGCTAGCGGCTAGCGTTAGCGACGAGCGTTAGCATTAGCCTTCTCTTTTAATGACATGTCTTCCATTTTCACTCGTTTTTATCGCATGGGTAAGAATGTGGTTGTTTTTCTGTGACTGAGGCGTCCCTGACATTATATTGTCCACATTGTGGAACCCCAACGTGGACGGGCGGAAATACAACAAGCTCTTGATAGTCTTGTTTAAATCCCTAGTGTGTTTGTTTACCGTCACTTAAGCGACATTTTGCATCTACTTGTAAATTTGTGTTCCGTTCGTGTCATTTAACTCAACTCATTGCGGTCTGTCAGGTTGTTGTCATCGTTTTGTGTCTCTGTGGTCATTTTGTATTATACTGCGTCTGTACCTGGCTGCCTTTACATGTGGACGTCAGCCTTAGCATTAGCTGCGAGCGTTAGTATTATCCTTATCTGTTAGTGATGCTTTTGGACAGACACCCCAACATCACCTTACAGACCAACAGGTATGTGTAATTGCTCAGAGCTCAAGGTGACTTTTCAATCAACAGTATTTTCTATTTATCATATTACAAAGAAAACTATTAAATTCTTACCTCTCAAGCCTCTGTCTTCAAGCAAATATTTGTAAATGTGTCAAAATAGTTGCCAATCTTGTGTCTGTGTATAAAACAACAAATGCAACATTTTCTGTCTTGGATTGTTATTGATAAGGATCAGTCAAAATGGGATTGAAAAATATCTTAACTTCACTTTCATTGTACATGACCAGAAATTCTTAATTAGATGCATATGCAAAACATACTACACTACACAGTACAAAACAATATCAGTTCTACAATCAAGGTATTGGGGTGAGTTAATTTTAACTGTTGGTCAGAGGGTAATTTTTTAAATATCTTTACAGTGTATAATGACTGATTCTACACTTACTTGAAATGTTTCACATAAGCTGCTGTAAATGTGGTCGTTATTCATTAAATGAAAACAACACAAAAAAATACACTTTAAATATGTGTTAATAAGAAAGTTGAAATGTAAAATAATGGTTCTGTATGAGACTGTCTGTGGTTGAAGAAATACTCAGACTGAGGTATAATAAACAACACAAGTTAAAATCCTGCAATTTACTTAACTGATAGTGTTTACTCTATTTTACTCTGTGATTGCTTAATCATTTTACTTTACTAGTGTTTTGATCATTTTCCTTTGTATGTTTCTCTTTGATTGCCTCCAGGTGTCACCACTTCATCCACACTATTGTCCACAATTGCTGAGACGTCGTCTGTGATCGCAGAGACATGGTTCTTGATTGGAGAGACATTGTTGAGGATGAGGGAGACATCGTCCACGATCTTAGATGTTGTCCATGGTTGCAGAGACCTTGTCAAAGATGAGAGAGACGTTGTCCATGATCAGAGACATTGTCCATGCTTCGTAGAGACCTTGCGATAGAATCGGCGGAGACGGGGGTCACCGATTTGACGGCATTGCCCGCGATCAGGGACATTGTTGATGATCACAGAGACACCGTTTATGATCTCAGAGACATCGTCCACGATCACAAGGACATTGTTCATGATCGCAGAGACATTGTCCATAATCTCAGAGACATTGTCCACGATCACAGAGACATAGTCCACGATCACAGAGACATCGCCCACGATCACAGAGAGACTTTGTATGATAAAGAAGTTCTTTGACACCAGGACAATTCACAGGTAATTCACAAACAGCTTTACATCAACTGTCCAACATAGAGCACTGACATTCATTTGTCTTTGGTTAGTATTCAGTATATCACTATTTCATTTTCTGAAATGTATGTCAAATGTGGCAATTCAGTTGTGAAGTTGAATATTTATCTGTGTTTTCATGGTTAAACTGTTGATGAGGAATAGGTAGTAGTGTATTGATCATTTTCCTTTGTATGTTTCTCTTTGATTTCCTCCAGGTGTCACCACTTCATCCATACCATTGTCCACGATCACTGAGACGTCGTCCGTGATCGCAGAGACATGGTCCATGATCGGAGAGACATTGTTGAGGATGAGGGAGACATTGTCCACGATCTGAGACATTGTCCATGGTCACAGAGACCTTGTCAAAGATGAGAGAGACGTTGTCCATGATCAGAGACATTGTCCATGCTTCGTAGAGACCTTGCGATAGAATCGGCGGAGACGGGGGTCACCGATTTGACGGCATTGCCCGCGATCAGGGACATTGTTGATGATCACAGAGACAGCGTCTATGATCTCAGAGACATCGTCCAAGATCACAGACATAGTCCATGTTTGCAGAGACATTGTCCATAATCTCAGAGACATTGTCCGCGATCACAGAGATGTAGTCCATGATCACAGAGAGTCTTCGTACAATGAAGAAGGTCTTTGAGACCAGGACTGAAGCCTCCGGGTAATTCACAAACAGCTTTACATCAACCGTCTAACACAGACCACTGACATTGTTTATGTTCAGTGTTCAGTGTATCAGAAAAGTGTAATAATAGAAGTAATCTGCAATATAAAAATAATGTATAAGTAATCTGTATTAATAGAAGTAATGTAAAAGTAATTAGCAATATCAGAAGTAAGATGTAATAGTCAAAGTAATCTGTTACTAAATGTAGTTTGCAACAGAAAACTCTATCTGTAAATTTACAAGTAATATGCAATGGGAAAAGTAATCTAATATTAGAGGTAACAGTAGAAGTCATCTGTAATATAAAAGCAATGCAGAAGTAATAGTAATCCAAAATAGAAGTAAAAATGTCACAGTATAGTAAGGCATCAAAAATGTAAAAAATGTAATATTACAGTAAGACATCAAATGTCAGATGTTATTGTTGTTGTTAAGGATCAGTAAAAATAGGACTGAAAAATATCTTCAGTTTGATTGTATATGATCAGAAATTCTTTATCTTGTGTATGTGCTAGACATACTACATTACATTACAAAACAATATCAGTTCTACAAATTATAAAATATTGGATTGAGTTGTTCGTAAGTGTGTTAATTTTAATTGCAACCAGTTGTACACTTATTTACTTAAAATCTTCACATAAGATTCTGTTAAGACTAGGGATGCAACGATACCACTTTTTTTCAAACCGATACGATACCAGTACTTGGATCTGAGTACTTGCCAATACAGAGTACCAATACTAGTACTTATTAACGCGATTACACTTCGTACATTTACTTGAAAACGTGTTTTATTTTCATCAGATATTGTTTCATTCTCTGACTGTAAGAAATGGCTGACTGATATTTGAACATTCCATTATATATGGCATCACCACACATTTTACTCAAATAGAAGTACTGTTAAAATACTGTTATTGACATTTTAGCATTCAACTGCATCTTTTTTTAACAAACAGAATATCTTCAAGGCAGGAGTAGGCTAAGGCGGAATGTTTAAAATGTCCAACTATTTTCTGTCCGATTGCCACAGCATCAGCCATGCTCCTCTGTGCTAAAAGCCCCTCATTAACAGCCAGCTGGAGGGTGTGTGCGACACACGGCAGGCTTGGGAGTCCAGCGTCACTCATAGCTTTGGTCATGTTTTTCACATTATCACGTAGCACAACATGAACAGAACTTTTAGGGACCCCCCCATGTCTGAAGCATGTCATCAAACACACTTGCAATGGCTTGGCTGGTGAGTGAACCCCTAAATTGTTTTGCATGCAGGACAACTCTTTGCTGAGTAAAATCCTTGTTAATCCACTGTGCAGTTAAACTGATGAGGGACACCGGGCTAACGCTGCTTGTCCAAATATCAGTGGTGAAGCTGAGGGCCGAAATGTCTTGCAACAGGTTGCAGATGTGCCTCTTCACAAAGTCGTGTAGCTTTGGCAACACTGTGTCAGTGATGTGGTGTCGGCTAGGGATCTCATACCTCGGCTCCAGTACGCTGAGAAGACGTCAAAATCTCATCAACAACCGACAATGGCTGGTCAGAGCAATGTACTGGGTAAGAGCCTCTGTTATTTTCACTGTGTGTGGGTTGTCTCTTAACATCTTCTCCCTCTTCTCCAGAGTTTGCTGCAAAGTTGGTTGTTGCTGTTTGCCATTATTAGCAAACGCTTTGAACTTGGCGTCATGTTGGTTTTTTAGATGTTTATTGGATTGCTTGTGTTGAAAGTACTCGCTTTCGTCCCTCCTCTTGACAACTTTGCAGAGCATAATTTGCAGTCCGCTTTACTTTAGTCACCATCATCCACTTTGAAATACCTCCACACCGCCAACATTGCTCCTCCTTGCTCTCAGTTTCTCTCTCAACGCCCAACTGAATGTCACGCTGCTATAAAGTGTTATCGGAACATTTTTACAAGTACGAGTACAGGAACAGCGTATCGGACCCGATATCCGATACTGGTATCGGTATCAGTGCATCCCTAGTTAAGACCTTTGTAAATTTGGTTGTTATTTATTAAAGGAAAACAAAACAAAACAAAGACATTTTAAATATGTGTTAGTAAGAAGAAGGTGGAACTTTGAAATATTGATTCTCTATGTGACCATCTGTGGTGGAGGAAATACTCAGACTTTTTACTGAAGTATAAGAAACAACACAAGTTAAAATCCTGCATTCAAAAATATACTGAAATGGTTATGGTTATTATTGTTGTGCAGTTCACAGTAACATACACGACTGCTTCAGTGATTAGTTGATGGACACAAAATTAATAATCATTTCACTTTTTCCCAAATATTTGTTGTTGTTGGTTCTTCAGGAGATACTGACAGTCAACTGTTGATTTTCTGAAACAGCCCTCTAATGTTTGTTAAATCTTCTGGTTCGGCTGAAATGTTGAATATTTTTTAGTGTTTTCATGGTTAAACTGTTGATGAAGAATAGGTAGTAGTGTATTGATCATTTTCCTTTGTATGTTTCTCTTTGATTACCTCCAGGTGTCACCATTTCGTCCACTATGTAGTCCATGATCGCCAAGACGTCGTCCATGATTGCAGAGACATCGTTCACGATTGGAGAGACATTGTTGAGGATGAGGGAGACATTGTCCATGATCAGAGACATTGTCCACAATTGCAGAGACCTTGTCAAAGATGAGAGAGACGTTGTCCATGATCAGAGACATTGTCCATGCTTCGTAGAGACCTTGCGATAGAATCGGCGGAGACGGGGGTCACCGATTTGACGGCACTGCCCGCGATCATGGAGACATTGTCAATGATCACAGAGACAGCGTCTATGATCTCAGAGACATCGTCCACGATCACAAAGACATTGTCCATGATCGCAAGAGACATTGTCCATAATCTCAGAGACATTGTCCGCAATCACAGAGACGTAGTCCACGATCACAGAGAGTCTTCATACAATAAAGGTTTTTGAGACCAGGACAGACGCCTCCAGGTAATTCACAAACAGCTTTACATCAACTGTCCAAGACAGAGCACTGACATTCAGTTATCTAGGTTCAGTATTCAGTATATTAGTATTTCATTTTCTGAAAAAGCTCTCTAATGTTTGTTAAATGTTGCGGTTCAACTGTAATGTTGAATGTATCTGTGTTTTCATGGTTAAATTGTTGATGAGGAATAGGCAGTAGTGCATTAATCATTTTCCTTTGTATGTTTCTCTTGGATTTCCTCCAGGTGTCACCACTTAAACCACAACATCATCCGCGAACGGAGAGACATGGTCCATGATTGGAGAGACATTGTTGAGGATGAGGGAGACATTGTCCACGATCAGAGACGTTGTCCACGATCGCAGAGACCTTGTCAAAGACGAGAGAGACGTTGTCCATGATCAGAGACATTGTCCCATGCTTCGTAGAGACCTTGCGATAGAATCGGCGGAGACGGGGGTCACCGATTTGACGGCACTGCCCGCGATCATGGAGACATTGTCAATGATCACAGAGACAGCGTCTATGATCTCAGAGACATCGTCCATGATCACAAAGACATTGTCCATGATCACAGAGACATTGTCCATAATCTCAGAGACATTGTCCGCAATCACAGAGACGTAGTCCACGATCACAGAGAGTCTTCGCACAATGAAGAAGGTCTTTGAGACCAGGACAGACGCCTCCAGGTAATTCACAAACAGCTTTACATCAACTGTCCAAGACAGAGCACTGACATTCAGTTATCTATGTTCAGTATTCAGTATATCAGTATTTCATTTTCTGAAAAAGCTCTCTAATGTTTGTTAAATGTTGCGGTTCAACTGTAATGTTGAATGTATCTGTGTTTTCATGGTTAAATTGTTGATGAGGAATAGGCAGTAGTGCATTAATCATTTTCCTTTGTATGTTTCTCTTGGATTTCCTCCAGGTGTCACCACTTAAACCACAACATCATCCGCGAACGGAGAGACATGGTCCATGATTGGAGAGACATTGTTGAGGATGAGGGAGACATTGTCCACGATCAGAGACGTTGTCCACGATCGCAGAGACCTTGTCAAAGACGAGAGAGACGTTGTCCATGACCAGACACATTGTCCCATGCTTCGTAGAGACCTTGCGATAGAATCGGCGGAGACGGGGGTCACCGATTTGACGGCACTGCCCGCGATCATGGAGACATTGTCAATGATCACAGAGACAGCGTCTATGATCTCAGAGACATCGTCCACGATCACAAAGACATTGTCCATGATCACAGAGACTTTGTCCATAATCTCAGAGACATTGTCCGCAATCACAGAGTGTCTTCTTACAATGAAGAACTTCTTTGAGACCAGGACTGAGGCCTCCGGGTAATTCACAAACAGCTTTACATCATCTGTTCAACACAAACCACTGACATTGTTTATGTTCAGTGTTCAGTATATCAGAAAAGTGTAATAATAGAAATAATCTGCAATATAAAAACAATGTATAAGTAATCTGTATTAATAGAAGTACTGTAAATGTAATTAGCAATATCAGAAGTAAGATGTAATAGTCAAAGTAATCTGTTACTAAATGTAGTTTGCAGCAGAAAACTTTCTGTAAATTTACAAGTAATATGTTATTAGAAAAGTAATATGTAATGGGAAAAGAAATCTAATATTAGAGGTAACAGTAAGTCATCTGTAATATAAAAGCAATGCAGAAGCAATGGTAATTCAAAATAGAAGTACAAATGGTAAGGCATCAAAAATGTCATAGTACAGTAAGACATAAAATGTCTGATGTTGTTGTTAAGGATCAGTAAAAATAGGACTGAAAAATATCTTCAGTTTGATTGTATATGATCAGAAATTCTTTATCTTGTGTATGTGCTAGACATACTACATTACATCGTACAAAACAATATCAGTTCTACAAATAAAATATTGGATTGAGTTGTTTGCAAGTCTGTTAATTTTAACTGTTGGTCAGAGAGTAATTTTAACAATATCTTCACATTGTGTAACAACCAGTCTTACACTTTTTTACTTAAAATTTTTACATAAAATGCTGCTAAGACTTTTGTAAATTTGGTTGTTATTCATTAAAGGAAAACAACACAAAACAAAGACATTTTAAATATATGTTAATAAGAAGGTAGTTGAAATTTGAAACAATGATTCTGTATGCGACCATCTGTGGTGGAAGAAATACTCAGACTTTTTATTCAAGAATAGTAAACAACACAAGTTAAAATCCTGCATTCAAAAATGTACTTAACAGTGTAGTATGGCATCAAAAATGGTCAAAAAATGTCATGGTATAGTAGTGCATCAAAAACCATGAACAAATTTTAAGTTTATAGTATGGTGCCAAAAATGGTCAGAAAACATCACAGTTTAATAAGGAATCAAAAACTGCCAAAAAATTTAATGGTATAGTAAGGAATCAAAAAATATCATAGTACACTAAGGTGTGAAAAATGGTCCAAAAATGTAGCATAGAAATGCAGAAAAATCTGAAAGAATAAGAGTTTTCACATAATCGGCTGTTAATACCGTTATAAATGTGGTTGCAATTCAACGAAAATGACACAAAGACATTTTAAAAATCTTTTCATAAGAAGAAGTTTGAAATGTGAAATAATGATGCAATATGTGACTTGTCTGTGGTAAAAGAGATACTCAGACTTTTTTACTGAAGTATAATAAACAACACAAGTTAAAATCCTGCATTCAAAAATTTACTTAAATGATAGTGTTTATTATTATTGTGCAGTTCACAGTAACATACACGATTACTTCAGCAATTAGTTGATAGACACAAACTTGACAGTCATTTGACTTTTTCCCAAATATTTGATGTTGGTGGTTCTTCAGGAAGTGATGCCAGTCAACTGTTGATTTTCTGAAAAAGCCCTCTAATGTTTGTTAAATGCTGAGGTTCAGCTGTAAGGTTGAATATATATCTCTGTTTCCATGGTTAAACTGTTGATGAGGAATAGGTAGTAGTGTATTGATCATTTTCCTTTGTATGTTTCTCTTTGATTTCCTCCAGGTGTCACCACTTCATCCATGACATCGTCCGTGATCGCTGAGACGTCGTCCACTATCACAGACTGTCTTCATACAATGAAGTTCTTTGAGACCAGGACAGAAGTCTCCAGGTAATCCACAAGCATTTTAAAATCAACTGTCCAACACAGAGCCATTGACATTCATTTTTTTATGTTCAGCATTCAGTAAATTAGAAGAGGGCAATAATAAAAGTAATCTGGTATATAAAAATAATGTTTACGTAAACTGTATTAATAGAAGTAATGTAAAAGAAATTAGCATTGTCAGAATTAAGATGTAATAGACAAAGTAATCTGTTACTCGATGTAGTATGAAACAGTAAAGGTTATCTGTAAATTTATAATTAAGACATATTAAGCAGAGTGTTATGTGATGTTAGAGGTAACAGTAAAACTAATGTGATACAACAGCAATACAGAAGAAAGAGTACTCCAAAATAGAAGTAAAAATGTCTCTTATACTAACACATCAAATATGCACAGTGTAGTAAAGCATTTAAAAAAATGAAAAAATGTCATAGTATAGTGTGGCCTCAAAAATCATGAAAAAAGGTCATCGTGTAGTGTGGCATCAAAAACGGTCGAAAAATGTCGTAGTATATTATGCCATCAAAAAGCATGGAAAAATGTCATAGTATATTATGCCGTCAAAAATCATGGAAAAATGTCATAGTTATGTCGTCAAAAATCATGAAAAAAAGTCATAGTATAGTATGTTGTCAAAAATAATGAAAAAATCAGTATAGTATAGCATCAAAAACGGTCAAAAAAAGTCATAGTATAGTATGTCGTCAAAAATCATGAAAAAAAGTCATAGTATAGTAGGGCATCAAAAACGGTCAAAAAATGTCAGTATATTATGGCGTCAAAAATCATGAAAAAATGTCATAGTATAGTATGGCATCAAAAATCATGAAAAAATGTCATAGTATAGTATGTCATCAAAAATCATGAAAAAAAGTCATAGTATAGTATGTCATCAAAAATCATGAAAAAAAGTCAGTATAGTATGTCGTCAAAAATCATGAAAAAATGTCATAGTATAGTATGGCGTCAAAAATCATGAAAAAAAGTCATAGTATAGTATGGCATCAAAAACCATGAAAAAAAGTCATAGTAAAGTATGTCATCAAAAAATCATGAAAAAAAGTCATAGTATAGTATGTCATCAAAAATCATGAAAAAAAGTCATAGTATAGTATCTCATCAAAAATCATGAAAAAAAGTCATAGTATAGTATGTTGTCAAACATCATGAAAAAAAGTCATAGTATAGTATGGCATCAAAAACGGTCAAAAAAAGTCATAGTGTAGTATGTCATCAAAAATCATGAAAAAAGTCATAGTATACTATGTCGTCAAAAATCATGGAAAAAAGTCATAGTATAGTATGGCATCAAAAATCATGAAAAAAAGTCATAGTATAGTATGGCATCAAAAACTGAAAAAAGTCATAGTAAGTATGGCATCAAAAACGTCAAAAAAGTCATAGTATATATGGCATCAAAA
>NW_026116302.1:0-19346 GCF_001640805.2 Lates calcarifer
GACCATGGACAACGTCTCTCTCATCTTTGACAAGGTCTCTGCGATCACGGACAATGTCTCTGATTGTGGACGATGTCTCCCTCATCCTCAACAATGTCTCTCCGATCATGGACGACGTCTCAGCGATCGTGGACGAAGTGGTGACACCTGGTCTTCTGTGATCGTGGACTACGTCTCTGCGATCGCGGACAATGTCTCTGAGATTATGGACAAAGTCTCTGCGATCATCGACAATGTCTCCATGAACGCCGGCAATGCCGACTTATCGGGGACCGAGTCACCACGAGTCACGGACAATGTCTCTGATCGAGGACGATGTCTCCCTCATCCTCAACAATGTCCTCCGATCATTGACGACGTCTCAGCGATCGTGGACGATGTCGTGGACGAAGTGACACCTGGAGGAAATCAAAGAGAAACACATGAAGGAAAATCAATACTCTACGACTTTAATATAGTATGACTTCTTTGACGACACACTACACTAAGATGTTTGCATAGCATTTGTGACCACATGCTACAGTATGACATTTTTATTAAATTACTGACAACAGGTTACACTGTGATTTATTTTGGTTACAATTGTAATGGCTTAATATACTATTACATTTTTGACATTTTTAAAGCCTTAAATTAACGATATTATTTGAAATATCTTTACTATGATTGTTAATAATTGTACTTTTTTACATGTTCGATGCCGATTACTTCTATTATTACACTTTTCTGATATACTGAACATAAACAGTTTAATGTCAGTGCTCTGTGTTGGACAGTTGATGTAAAGCTGATTGTGAATTACCTGGAGGCCTCTGTCCTGGTCTCAAAGAACTTCACTGTACGAAGATTCTCTGCGAAGACGTCTCTGCGATCGTGGACAATGTCTCTGAGATCGTGGACAAAGTCTCTGCGATCATCGACAATGTCTCCATGAACGCCGGCAATGCCGACTTATCGGGGACCGAGTCACCACGAGTCACGGACAATGTCTCTGATCGAGGACGATGTCTCCCTCATCCTCAACAATGTCTCTCCGATCATGGACGATGTCGTGGATGAAGTGGTGACACCTGATCTTCTGTGATCGAGGACTACGTCTCTGTGATCGCGGACAATGTCTCTGAGATTATGGACAAAGTCTCTGCAATCATTGACAATGTGTCTGTGATCGTGGACCAAGTCTCTGATGATAGACTGTTTCTCTGTGATCATTAACAATGTCAGCTGATCGCGGTCATGCCGTCGAATCGAGGAACCACAGTGTCACTACCGATTCTTGGCAGAGCTCTGCGAAGCAGAGACAATGTTTCTGACCATGGACAACGTCTCTCTCATCTTTGACAAGGTCTCTGCGATCACGGACAATGTCTCTGATTGTGGACGATGTCTCCCTCATCCTCAACAATGTCTCTCCGATCATGGACGACGTCTCAGCGATCGTGGACGAAGTGGTGACACCTGGTCTTCTGTGATCGTGGACTACGTCTCTGCGATCGCGGACAATGTCTCTGAGATTATGGACAAAGTCTCTGCGATCATCGACAATGTCTCCATGAACGCCGGCAATGCCGACTTATCGGGGACCGAGTCACCACGAGTCACGGACAATGTCTCTGATCGAGGACGATGTCTCCCTCATCCTCAACAATGTCTCTCCGATCATTGACGATGTCTCAGCGATCGTGGACGATGTCGTGGATGATGTCGTGGATGAAGTGGTGACACCTGGAGGAAATCAAGAGAAAACACATGAAGGAAAATGATCAATACTCTACGACTTTAATATAGTATGACTTCTTTGACGACACACTACACTAAGATGTTTGCATAGCATTTGTGACCACATGCTACAGTATGACATTTTTATTAAATTACTGACAACAGGTTACACTGTGATTTATTTTGGTTACAATTGTAATGGCTTAATATACTATTACATTTTTGACATTTTTAAAGCCTTAATTAACGATATTATTTGAAATATCTTTACTATGATTGTTAATAATTGTTTTTTACATGTTCGATGCCGATTACTTCTATTATTACACTTTTCTGATATACTGAACATAAACAGTTTAACGTCAGTGCTCTGTGTTGGACAGTTGATGTAAAGCTGTTTGTGAATTACCTGGAGGCCTCTGTCCTGGTCTCAAAGAACGTCACTGTACGAAGACTCTCTGTGATCGCGGACAATGTCTCTGAGATCGTGGACAAAGTCTCTGCGATCATCGACAATGTCTCCGTGAACGCCGGCAATGCCGACTTATCGGGGACCGAGTCACCACGAGTCACGGACAATGTCTCTGATCGAGGACGATGTCTCCCTCATCCTCAACAATGTCTCTCCGATCATGGACGATGTCGTGGATGAAGTGGTGACACCTGATCTTCTGTGATCGAGGACTACGTCTCTGTGATCGCGGACAATGTCTCTGAGATTATGGACAAAGTCTCTGCAATCATTGACAATGTGTCTGTGATCGTGGACCAAGTCTCTGATGATAGACTGTTTCTCTGTGATCATTAACAATGTCAGCTGATCGCGGTCATGCCGTCGAATCGAGGAACCACAGTGTCACTACCGATTCTTGCGCAGAGCTCTGCGAAGCAGAGACAATGTTTCTGACCATGGACAACGTCTCTCTCATCTTTGACAAGGTCTCTGCGATCACGGACAATGTCTCTGATTGTGGACGATGTCTCCCTCATCCTCAACAATGTCTCTCCGATCATGGACGACGTCTCAGCGATCGTGGACGAAGTGGTGACACCTGGTCTTCTGTGATCGTGGACTACGTCTCTGCGATCGCGGACAATGTCTCTGAGATTATGGACAAAGTCTCTGCGATCATCGACAATGTCTCCATGAACGCCGGCAATGCCGACTTATCGGGGACCGAGTCACCACGAGTCACGGACAATGTCTCTGATCGAGGACGATGTCTCCCTCATCCTCAACAATCTCTCCGATCATTGACGACGTCTCAGCGATCGTGGACGATGTCGTGGACGAAGTGGTGACACCTGGAGGAAATCAAAGAGAAACACATGAAGGAAAATGATCAATACTCTACGACTTTAATATAGTATGACTTCTTTGACGACACACTACACTAAGATGTTTGCATAGCATTTGTGACCACATGCTACAGTATGACATTTTTATTAAATTACTGACAACAGGTTACACTGTGATTTATTTGGTTACAATTGTAATGGCTTAATATACTATTACATTTTTGACATTTTTAAAGCCTTAATTAACGATATTATTTGAAATATCTTTACTATGATTGTTAATAATTGTACTTTTTTACATGTTCGATGCCGATTACTTCTATTATTACACTTTTCTGATATACTGAACATAAACAGTTTAATGTCAGTGCTCTGTGTTGGACAGTTGATGTAAAGCTGTTTGTGAATTACCTGGAGGCCTCTGTCCTGGTCTCAAAGAACTTCACTGTACGAAGAGATCGTGATCTCTGCGATCGTGGACAATGTCTCTGAGATCGGACAAAGTCTCTGCGATCATCGACAATGTCTCCATGAACGCCGGCAATGCCGACTTATCGGGGACCGAGTCACCACGAGTCACGGACAATGTCTCTGATCGAGGACGATGTCTCCCTCATCCTCAACAATGTCTCTCCGATCATGGACGATGTCGTGGATGAAGTGGTGACACCTGATCTTCTGTGATCGAGGACTACGTCTCTGTGATCGCGGACAATGTCTCTGAGATTATGGACAAAGTCTCTGCAATCATTGACAATGTGTCTGTGATCGTGGACCAAGTCTCTGATGATAGACTGTTTCTCTGTGATCATTAACAATGTCAGCTGATCGCGGTCATGCCGTCGAATCGAGGAACCACAGTGTCACTACCGATTCTTGCGCAGAGCTCTGCGAAGCAGAGACAATGTTTCTGACCATGGACAACGTCTCTCTCATCTTTGACAAGGTCTCTGCGATCACGGACAATGTCTCTGATTGTGGACGATGTCTCCCTCATCCTCAAATGTCTCTCCGATCATGGACGACGTCTCAGCGATCGTGGACGAAGTGGTGACACCTGGTCTTCTGTGATCGTGGACTACGTCTCTGCGATCGCGGACAATGTCTCTGAGATTATGGACAAAGTCTCTGCGATCATCGACAATGTCTCCATGAACGCCGGCAATGCCGACTTATCGGGGACCGAGTCACCACGAGTCACGGACAATGTCTCTGATCGAGGACGATGTCTCCCTCATCCTCAACAATGTCTCTCCGATCATTGACGATGTCTCAGCGATCCGTGGACGATGTCGTGGATGATGTCGTGGATGAAGTGGTGACACCTGGGAGGAAATCAAAGAGAAACACGATGAAGGAAAATGATCAATACTCTACGACTTTAATATAGTATGACTTTCTTTGACGACACACTACACTAAGATGTTTGCATAGGCATTTGTGACCACATGCTACAGTATGACATTTTTATTAAATTACTGACAACAGGTTACACTGTGATTTATTTTGGTTACAATTGTAATGGCTCAATATTACTATTACATTTTTTGACATTTTTGACATTTTTAAAGCCTTAATTAACGATATTATTTGAAATATCTTTACTATGATTGTTAATAATTGTACGTTTTTACATGTTCGATGCCGATTACTTCTATTATTACACTTTTCTGATATACTGAACATAAACAGTTTAACGTCAGTGCTCCTGTGTTGGACAGTTGATGTAAAGCTGTTTGTGAATTACCTGGAGGCTCTGTCCTGGTCTCAAAGAACTTTACTGTATGAAGACTCTCTGTGATCGCGGACAATGTCTCTGAGATCGTGGACAAAGTCTCTGCGATCATCGACAATGTCTCCGTGAACGCCGGCAATGCCGACTTATCGGGGACCGAGTCACCACGAGTCACGGACAATGTCTCTGATCGAGGACGATGTCTCCCTCATCCTCAACAATGTCTCTCCGATCATGGGACGATGTCGTGGATGAAGTGGTGACACCTGATCTTCTGTGATCGAGGACTACGTCTCTGTGGATCGCGGACAATGTCTCTGGAGATTATGGACAAAAGTCTCTGCAATCATTGACAATGTGTCTGTGATCGTGGGACCAAGTCTCTGATGATAGACTGTTTCTCTGTGATCAATTAACAATGTCAGCTGATCGCGTCATGCCGTCGAATCGAGGAACCACAGTGTCACTACCGATTCTTGCGCAGAGCTCTGCGAAGCAGAGACAATGTTTCCGACCATGGACAACGTCTCTCTCATCTTTGACAAGGTCTCTGCGATCCACGGACAATGTCTCTGATTGTGGACGATGGTCTCCCTCATCCTCAACAATGTCTCTCCGATCATGGACGACGTCTCAGCGATCGGTGGACGAAGTGGTGACACCTGGTCTTCTGTGATCGTGGACTACGTCTCTGCGATCGCGGACAATGTCTCTGAGATTATGGACAAAGTCTCTGCGATCATCGACAATGTCTCCATGAACGCCGGCAATGCCGACTTATCGGGGACCGAGTCACCACGAGTCACGGACAATGTCTCTGATCGAGGACGATGTCTCCCTCATCCTCAACAATGTCTCTCCGATCATTGACGACGTCTCAGCGATCGTGGACGATGTCGTGGACCGAAGTGGTGACACCTGGAGGAAATCAAAGAGAAACACATGAAGGAAAATGATCAATACTCTACGACTTTAATATAGTATGACTTCTTTGACGACACACTACACTAAGATGTTTGCATAGCATTTGTGACCACATGCTACAGTATGACATTTTTATTAAATTACTGACAACAGGTTACACTGTGATTTATTTTGGTTACAATTGTAATGGCTTAATATACTATTACATTTTTGACATTTTTAAAGCCTTAATTAACGATATTATTTGAAATATCTTTACTATGATTGTTAATAATTGTACGTTTTTACATGTTCGATGCCGATTACTTCTATTATTACACTTTTCTGATATACTGAACATAAACAGTTTAATGTCAGTGCTCTGTGTTGGACAGTTGATGTAAAGCTGATTGTGAATTACCTGGAGGCCTCTGTCCTGGTCTCAAAGAACTTCACCGTACGAAGATTCTCTGCGATCGTGGACGACGTCTCTGCGATCGTGGACAATGTCTCTTGAGATCGTGGACAAAGTCTCTGCGATCATCGACAATGTCTCCATGAACGCCGGCAATGCCGACTTATCGGGGACCGAGTCACCACGAGTCACGGACAATGTCTCTGATCGAGGACGATGTCTCCCTCATCCTCAACAATGTCTCTCCGATCATGGACGATGTCGTGGATGAAGTGGTGACACCTGATCTTCTGTGATCGAGGACTACGTCTCTGTGATCGCGGACAATGTCTCTGAGATTATGGACAAAGTCTCTGCAATCATTGACAATGTGTCTGTGATCGTGGACCAAGTCTCTGATGATAGACTGTTTCTCTGTGATCATTAACAATGTCAGCTGATCGCGGTCATGCCGTCGAATCGAGGAACCACAGTGTCACTACCGATTCTTGCGCAGAGCTCTGCGAAGCAGAGACAATGTTTCTGACCATGGACAACGTCTCTCTCATCTTTGACAAGGCCTCTGCGATCACGGACAATGTCTCTGATTGTGGACGATGTCTCCCTCATCCTCAACAATGTCTCTCCGATCAATGGACGACGTCTCAGCGATCGTGGACGAAGTGGTGACACCTGGTCTTCTGTGATCGTGGACTACGTCTCTGCGATCGCGGACAATGTCTCTGAGATTATGGACAAAGTCTCTGCGATCATCGACAATGTCTCCATGAACGCCGGCAATGCCGACTTATCGGGGACCGAGTCACCACGAGTCACGGACAATGTCTCTGATCGAGGACGATGTCTCCCTCATCCTCAACAATGTCTCTCCGATCATTGACGATGTCTCAGCGATCGTGGACGATGTCGTGGATGATGTCGTGGATGAAGTGGTGACACCTGGAGGAAATCAAAGAGAAACACATGAAGGAAAATGATCAATACTCTACGACTTTAATATAGTATGACTTCTTTGACGACACACTACACTAAGATGTTTGCATAGCATTTGTGACCACATGCTACAGTATGACATTTTTATTAAATTACTGACAACAGGTTACACTGTGATTTATTTTGGTTACAATTGTAATGGCTTAATATACTATTACATTTTTGACATTTTTAAAGCCTTAATTAACGATATTATTTGAAATATCTTTACTATGATTGTTAATAATTGTACGTTTTTACATGTTCGATGCCGATTACTTCTATTATTACACTTTTCTGATATACTGAACATAAACAGTTTAACGTCAGTGCTCTGTGTTGGACAGTTGATGTAAAGCTGTTTGTGAATTACCTGGAGGCCTCTGTCCTGGTCTCAAAGAACGTCACTGTACGAAGACTCTCTGTGATCGCGGACAATGTCTCTGAGATCGTGGACAAAGTCTCTGAGATCATCGACAATGTCTCCGTGAACGCCGGCAATGCCGACTTATCGGGGACCGAGTCACCACGAGTCACGGACAATGTCTCTGATCGAGGACGATGTCTCCCTCATCCTCAACAATGTCTCTCCGATCATGGACGATGTCGTGGATGAAGTGGTGACACCTGATCTTCTGTGATCGAGGACTACGTCTCTGTGATCGCGGACAATGTCTCTGAGATTATGGACAAAGTCTCTGCAATCATTGACAATGTGTCTGTGATCGTGGACCAAGTCTCTGATGATAGACTGTTTCTCTGTGATCATTAACAATGTCAGCTGATCGCGGTCATGCCGTCGAATCGAGGAACCACAGTGTCACTACCGATTCTTGCGCAGAGCTCTGCGAAGCAGAGACAATGTTTCTGACCATGGACAACGTCTCTCTCATCTTTGACAAGGTCTCTGCGATCACGGACAATGTCTCTGATTGTGGACGATGTCTCCCTCATCCTCAACAATGTCTCTCCGATCATGGACGACGTCTCAGCGATCGTGGACGAAGTGGTGACACCTGGTCTTCTGTGATCGTGGACTACGTCTCTGCGATCGCGGACAATGTCTCTGAGATTATGGACAAAGTCTCTGCGATCATCGACAATGTCTCCATGAACGCCGGCAATGCCGACTTATCGGGGACCGAGTCACCACGAGTCACGGACAATGTCTCTGATCGAGGACGATGTCTCCCTCATCCTCAACAATGTCTCTCCGATCATTGACGACGTCTCAGCGATCGTGGACGATGTCGTGGACGAAGTGGTGACACCTGGAGGAAATCAAAGAGAAACACATGAAGGAAAATGATCAATACTCTACGACTTTGATATAGTATGACTTCTTTGACGACACACTACACTAAGATGTTTGCATAGCATTTGTGACCACATGCTACAGTATGACATTTTTATTAAATTACTGACAACAGGTTACACTGTGATTTATTTTGGTTACAATTGTAATGGCTTAATATACTATTACATTTTTGACATTTTTAAAACCTTAATTTACGATATTATTTGAAATATCTTTACTATGATTGTTAATAATTGTACTTTTTTACATGTTCGATGCCGATTACTTCTATTATTACACTTTTCTGATATACTGAACATAAACAGTTTAATGTCAGTGCTCTGTGTTGGACAGTTGATGTAAAGCTGATTGTGAATTACCTGGAGGCCTCTGTCCTGGTCTCAAAGAACTTCATTGTACGAAGATTCTCTGCGATCGTGGACGACGTCTCTGCGATCGTGGACAATGTCTCTGAGATCGTGGACAAAGTCTCTGCGATCATCGACAATGTCTCCATGAACGCCGGCAATGCCGACTTATCGGGGACCGAGTCACCACGAGTCACGGACAATGTCTCTGATCGAGGACGATGTCTCCCTCATCCTCAACAATGTCTCTCCGATCATGGACGATGTCGTGGATGAAGTGGTGACACCTGATCTTCTGTGATCGAGGACTACGTCTCTGTGATCGCGGACAATGTCTCTGAGATTATGGACAAAGTCTCTGCAATCATTGACAATGTGTCTGTGATCGTGGACCAAGTCTCTGATGATAGACTGTTTCTCTGTGATCATTAACAATGTCAGCTGATCGCGGTCATGCCGTCGAATCGAGGAACCACAGTGTCACTACCGATTCTTGCGCAGAGCTCTGCGAAGCAGAGACAATGTTTCTGACCATGGACAACGTCTCTCTCATCTTTGACAAGGTCTCTGCGATCACGGACAATGTCTCTGATTGTGGACGATGTCTCCCTCATCCTCAACAATGTCTCTCCGATCATGGACGACGTCTCAGCGATCGTGGACGAAGTGGTGACACCTGGTCTTCTGTGATCGTGGACTACGTCTCTGCGATCGCGGACAATGTCTCTGAGATTATGGACAAAGTCTCTGCGATCATCGACAATGTCTCCATGAACGCCGGCAATGCCGACTTATCGGGGACCGAGTCACCACGAGTCACGGACAATGTCTCTGATCGAGGACGATGTCTCCCTCATCCTCAACAATGTCTCTCCGATCATTGACGATGTCTCAGCGATCGTGGACGATGTCGTGGACGATGTCGTGGACGAAGTGGTGACACCTGGAGGAAATCAAAGAGAAACACATGAAGGAAAATGATCAATACTCTACGACTTTAATATAGTATGACTTCTTTGACGACACACTACACTAAGATGTTTGCATAGCATTTGTGACCACATGCTACAGTATGACATTTTTATTAAATTACTGACAACAGGTTACACTGTGATTTATTTTGGTTACAATTGTAATGGCTTAATATACTATTACATTTTTGACATTTTTGACATTTTTAAAGCCTTAATTTACGATATTATTTGAAATATCTTTACTATGATTGTTAATAATTGTACTTTTTTACATGTTCGATGCCGATTACTTCTATTATTACACTTTTCTGGTATACTGAACATAAACAGTTTAATGTCAGTGCTCTGTGTTGGACAGTTGATGTAAAGCTGATTGTGAATTACCTGGAGGCCTCTGTCCTGGTCTCAAAGAACTTCATTGTACGAAGATTCTCTGTGATCGTGGACTACGTCTCTGCGATCGCGGACAATGTCTCTGAGATTATGGACAAAGTCTCTGCGATCATCGACAATGTCTCCATGAACGCCGGCAATGCCGACTTATCGGGGACCGAGTCACCACGAGTCACGGACAATGTCTCTGATCGAGGACGATGTCTCCCTCATCCTCAACAATGTCTCTCCGATCATTGACGATGTCTCAGCGATCGTGGACGATGTCGTGGACGATGTCGTGGACGAAGTGGTGACACCTGGAGGAAATCAAAGAGAAACACATGAAGGAAAATGATCAATACTCTACGACTTTAATATAGTATGACTTCTTTGACGACACACTACACTAAGATGTTTGCATAGCATTTGTGACCACATGCTACAGTATGACATTTTTATTAAATTACTGACAACAGGTTACACTGTGATTTATTTTGGTTACAATTGTAATGGCTTAATATACTATTACATTTTTGACATTTTTGACATTTTTAAAGCCTTAATTTACGATATTATTTGAAATATCTTTACTATGATTGTTAATAATTGTACTTTTTTACATGTTCGATGCCGATTACTTCTATTATTACACTTTTCTGGTATACTGAACATAAACAGTTTAATGTCCGTGCTCTGTGTTGGACAGTTGATGTAAAGCTGATTGTGAATTACCTGGAGGCCTCTGTCCTGGTCTCAAAGAACTTCATTGTACGAAGATTCTCTGTGATCGTGGATGACGTCTCTGCGATCGTGGACAATGTCTCTGAGATCGTGGACAAAGTCTCTGCGATCATCGACAATGTCTCCATGAACGCCGGCAATGCCGACTTATCGGGGACCGAGTCACCACGAGTCACGGACAATGTCTCTGATCGAGGACGATGTCTCCCTCATCCTCAACAATGTCTCTCCGATCATGGACGATGTCGTGGATGAAGTGGTGACACCTGATCTTCTGTGATCGAGGACTACGTCTCTGTGATCGCGGACAATGTCTCTGAGATTATGGACAAAGTCTCTGCAATCATTGACAATGTGTCTGTGATCGTGGACCAAGTCTCTGATGATAGACTGTTTCTCTGTGATCATTAACAATGTCAGCTGATCGCGGTCATGCCGTCGAATCGAGGAACCACAGTGTCACTACCGATTCTTGTGCAGAGCTCTGCGAAGCAGAGACAATGTTTCCGACCATGGACAACGTCTCTCTCATCTTTGACAAGGTCTCTGCGATCACGGACAATGTCTCTGATTGTGGACGATGTCTCCCTCATCCTCAACAATGTCTCTCCGATCGTGGACGACGGCTCAGCGATCGTGGACGATGTCGTGGATGAAGTGGTGACACCTGGAGGAAATCAAAGAGAAACATACAAAGGAAAACGATCAGTGATCTACCTATTCCTAATCAACAGTTTAACCATGAAAACACAAAAATTCAACATTACAGCTGAACCAGAACATTTAACAAAATGTTAGAGGAGTGTCTCAGAAAATGTGCTGGTTATTGTCACATATGACAATATCAATAAATATTTGGGAAAATTAACTAATATTATTTTCTTAAATCTTCTAAAATTCTTCTTCTAATATTTCCATATTAATTTTCTGTCAATTAATCCCTAAAGGAATCATGTATATTACTGTGAACTGTAGGATAAAAACTCCAGTAAATTTTTGAAAAGGTTTTAACTTGTGGTATTTTTCATTATACTTCAGTCCACAGGCAGAAAATTAACTGACAACTATTTTGAGTTTTTAAAAATGTTTATAACTTGTACTGTTTTGTGATCATTTATAGACACATTTAATCAGTTATTATTATATTTGATACCCAGATCATTAAACACAGAGAATTTAAACAATAACACTGTTAGTAACATTAATAATTCAGCTCATCAACACGTTTTTCAGACTGAGTAAATCTATAGGACACATACCTGTTTGATTTGTCAGGTGAGAGCTGGTGTTTGTGTCCAGGCTGCAGCAGCTGAACCAGTGAAGCTGGAAAACACCTGGAAAACAAAGAAGCTCATTAGTAAAGAACAGTTCACCTCCAACACCTGAACTGTGGGGAAGAATACAACACTGAAAACTAAACACTATAACCAACAATCACACTTTGAGTTTAGAGGTGAATAAATTAGTTTTGTTACTAGAATGTGACTTATTGATCTCATAAAGAAAAGCGTTGTTTAAAATAATTTTATTATAATCTGAGCTCAGACACTGTGACGACTCAGCACAGAGTCCAAATCTAGTTTTTCAGGCTTGTTTAACACAAAGCTGAGCTCAATAAAGTCACCACAAACACATTTCTGATCAATAATATAACAGGGGATCAATGGATGGCTATGGACAGAGTCCTGCAACAAAGCTACAAAAAGACACAAAACAACAAAGAAGCAAAAAAAACCTGAGTCGCAAAATGATCACAATGAGATGCTGAACTACCACACTGAAACAACACTAAACGTTAAATGACCTGGAATAAACACTAAACTACAGAGACACAATATGATGCAGAACAACCGCAGAGAAGCTGAACATACAGACACAAAACGATGCTATAACACCACCACAGAGAAACAACATGACCACAGCGACATGATAATCCTCCATAAACTGACTTAAACTGACCGAGATGGAGCTCAGCATTACAGAGAAGCAGTGAAGTGTGTGCAGAGTAAAGAGAAGCTAACGGAGCTGGAACAGATGAACAGTTACAAGGAGAAAAGACAACATTTAAAAGATGAGGCTAATGCTAACGCTAACACCCAGGTGTAAAACATTCGGGTAGCGACGTAATGGCGATATAAACGACTGAAAATGGGATTAAACAATAACATTACAAGGTAATGCCGATGCTAACGCTAATGCTAACGCTAGCCGCTAACTGTTTACCTTACCTTCACGCCGCAGGTGTGTTCGGCAGCGCCACAGTTTGTTGTAACATCCAGACGGTTCCTCACAGCACTGACAAACAGAAGCAGAAGCTCGAACGTTGGTTTAAATCTGTTTTCCGACTTCCGGTCTCCGCCTCTCTGAGCTCCTCCCAGACGTTCGTAGCCAATGAGGAGACACGTAGCAGCCAATGACGACATATGTCAGCTAACATTGGCAGAAAAACGCCAATTGGCTGACCGATTCTGGTCCGCCCCGCAACTGCCTGTGATTGGTCTTAAAATACCTCCACCTTAAATACGGAGATTATTATTAAATCAGGAGAACAGCCACGAGCCAGACACGTCATCAGTTAACAAACTCTGAAGGTCAAACTTTATTTATTATGTACTTTTATTCATGACTGGACACAAGCCTCGTGTAACAGCCGAGACCATGAAGATGCAGTAACGTGTTTACAGTTACAGCAGCTTCAGTGGGTTTAAGGCTCTGACTCTGAAATAAACCTGCTGACTCGATGGATTTAACTGTCCCAGGTTAACAGTCCTCCACTGGCACCTGTGGGAGGACGATCAACTTCAGGTGGAGGTGCTGCAGGTCCAGCTTCATCAGCACCAGCTCCTTCCATGACCGTCTACATGATGAGGATTTACCACACTAGTCTAAGGCTTGAAGAAATAAATCAGTGTGGTTGTTCTGAACAGATGACAGGTTTAATGAGCTTCAGTGACCAGACTGTAAAAATAATCTTCACATCAGCTGTGTGTTTCAGTGACACTTTACAATCTTACATTTCCTCTACAGGTGAAACTCAAACTGTGAGAATAAGTTAAACAACCTCAGGCTCAGTTTAGATGACGGAGGGCGGCAGCGACAGTTTAATATATGACCATTAGTTCTGACACTGAACAGATAACTTCACTGGTATTAGAGCTGTCAAAGTTAACATGATAATGACGCGTTAACGCAAGTTCCTTTTAACACCACTGAATCTTTTTTAGAATCAGTTTATCATGAGCAAGCCGAACCTTTGAGGTTGTTCTGGACAAGATTTCTGTTTTTGCTTTTTGTTTTTTGATTGATTGTTGCAATAATAGTAAAGATACATTTGCATAAAGCGAGCGTATCCGTCCACTCCTATGTCGATAAGAGAATTAGAAACTTGAGAAATATCCCTTTAAAGTTCATTTAGAACAGATAAATCGATTGACTAATATTTATATTTAATTGTAACATTAAAGGCCAAATGTCAGATGTGGCTGTGAAACACCTGTTTAAATAATCTGCTGATTATTTTGTTGATGAATTGTTTTGTTTCTTAAACATCAGAAAATCTCTGATATTACTTCAGACAGCCAAGTTACTTCTTCAAATATCAGACAGATGTGGGTCAGACAGATGTTGGACGGTGGATCTGGTAAACCTGCCGTTCTGCCGTCATCCACTGTCATATAAACAGAGCCCTTCACCTACTGACACTCAGATAATAAAGCCATAAAATCCACTCTGATATATATACATATGAAACAAAAAAGGCATTTACAGACGACCATGTGACTTCCCATCATGCAACAGAAAAAGCTGAGACCCGGTTCATCCAGACCAGACTGGATACGTCGTACTGTTCTAAAGGTTCAGAGACCTGCAGCCCGGTTCTGTTCAGGACTATAATAACTGCTGTATGATTTGGTCCTTGGTATCTCATCATCCACTGATCAGCGTCTGTTCAAGTCAAACTGGTCCCAGGTTGTTACTGCACTTTACCACTGGAAACTATCCAATGGCATCGTTAACAGCTAATGTTATGGGTGCCTGAATGCACCATTGGACAGGTTGGACTGTCTCATTATGGGGACAAAGAGTGTTCTTGCTGCGTTCGTGTCTTTAGGGATGGATGACAAGTCAAGACCGACCTTTGACCACCAAAGTCTAATCAGTTCATCTTGAGTACAAGTGAACGTTTGGGCCAGATTTGTAGGGAACTACTGAGAAACCACGTTCAAGCACAACGTACAATCTGACGTTTCAGACAGAGTCTGGTGCTGCAGGAATCAAACCTGTGACAGGTTCAGCTTATTTCTCTAATGGACACTAAGTCCACGGAAACAGAAAACACAGACATGAAAACAGACAACTTTAAAGAAACAAATTTAAATTCAATATTTTTCTCAGAGCAGGTGTTTTAAATTTCTTCCTTCTCTAGTTTAACATCCAGCTGCGAGATCATCACAAACTTTTGTCTTCAAAACTTTTGTCAAAACTTCTCTTTAAATTTTCTACTTCTATTTTCTTCTTCAGTCGTCCTCTTGTCCTTCTCCTCGGACTCTTCTGTCTCCTGGGAAGTCGGTGGTAAGTCGTAGTTCTTGACGCAAACCTGATCTTATTTCAGTTTAATGGAGAGAAAAGATAAAAACTATTTTCTGGAAAAGTTGAGTAAAAGCAGACGAGGTTTCCTCTGATGATGAAGAACAAAGTCTCATCATGAGTCAGTTTGAAACCAGGTTGGAGGCGGAGGCAGAGATGTGGTTCGTCCTCAGTGACGTCCCTGTTTCTTCTTGAAGATCTTATTAAAGGCGTTTCTCCTCCGGCTGCTGGACGACTCGCTCTCCTCCGCTCCTCCCACCTCCTCCACGGGGCTCCTCCTGGTCGGGAGGTGGAGGCCTGTCCCCCGGCCACTGCCTAACGAGCTGGATGAGGCCGAGGACGAGAAGATGACGGGGCTGTCAGTGGCGGTGGCGGCGGCGTCGGATGTAATGCAGAGGGAGCGGGTGGAGCAGGAGGAGGCGAGGACAGCGGCAGAGCTGCCCCTCAGCTCCCCGAGGCTGGAGCTCTTCTCCAGGCCTCCTCCTCCTCCAAGCCCAGAGCACTGACCCTGCCGGGGGTGGAGCCTGGAGGACGGGAGGAGGGGCTTGGAGCTGTACAGGCTGCGGGATTCGCCGTGAGACAGAGGGAGGGAGGAGTCAGAGTCCGAGCGGTTCATAATGTCCCTGACGAAGAAGAAGAGAGTGACGTCAGCAAGAGCTAAAGATGCTAACATTTAACTTAAGTAATGAAAAATACTGGCTGTATTAGAAGTGGAAGCTGGACTCTGAAGTTCTGACTGACTAATGGTGTCCAGCTTCAAATAAATGACAAGTACTTCAACTCCATTTATCACTGCATGAAATGATAACAAACAATATAAATATTTATATGCCTGGAAAACAAAGTGAGAGATGGAAGAACCACAACATTAAGGATGAAAAATCAGTTTAGAGGAAATGCAAGACAAGCCAGTGAGAAGAAACATGACGGCATTCATCAGTGTTTTCTTATTTTTCCCTTCAAAAATGGGTTTTGTAAAAAACGTAACAGGTAAAAAATAACCCTACATCTGATTCATTAAACATGTGTAGACCAGTAATTTGTTCTTATCTTATAGTACAGTGGTGAATCAGGATAGAACTTAAATTCTAAACTAAGATGACAAATCTGTTTAAAAAAACACTAAAATGTACAAGTGGTCCTAAAACCACGACCTGTCATGAATCATTTTAATTCTAACTCTGACCAGACATAAATCCTAAAGATTCTTCAAACCTGTCAAATCCTCATCACATGTAAAGACGTTTTTCAGACAAATCACAATTATTTTTTTTTTTGCAAACAAAATTTTGACCTCTTGTAATTTGCAAAGGTTTGTAAAACAGGCCAACCCTGAGTCACAATAACTTAAACTTTTTTTTTTATTAAAATCTAAATCCAGACCACGGATACATTTTCATCTTTCCTTCAAATATTTTGGAAATAAGAAAACGACGATGAATTCAACAAAAGGTTCTTGGAATTCAGGTTAGGACCAAATCAAATGTTTTGCAAATGTCTCGTTAGTGAATCAGTATGTGAAGGTCGTGCAGAGGGAGATACCCGAAGCTGCCGGAGCGACAGCGGCTGCTCCGGCTCGTCACAGCGCCCCCGTGCAGGCGGGAGGCTGGACGACGCTTCCAGAGAGTGGAAGTAAGAAGATCGGAAGAGCAGAGCAGAAATATGGGCGGTGCCCTCAGTGTAGGAGGAGGAGGAGGAGGAGGGAGGAGGACAGAATGAGAGGACAGGGGGGGTGAGGAGGGGAGGCAGGGCCAATGGAGGGGTGAGACAGGGAGGAGGAGAGAGAGGGGGAGGGCACAGGGAGGAACTCCAGCTGGCCGATGGAGCGACTGCGATGCTGCCGGGCGTGGCCGCTGGGGGGCGGGACGACGTGAACGAGCCACGCCCCTCTGGTTCGGCTAAGCCCCGCCTTTCAACCAACCTCTGAGAGCTGAACGCCAGAGCGGGGTCTCCTATCCTCTGTCGCAGGGGCATCAGACTCTGAGCTGCAGGAGAGAGAGAGAGGGGAACACAGGAGTTAGACTGGGTCGGTAGTTTTATTTTGAAAGGCAGAAACACAGGAAGTTCAGCTCACAAAGAGAGAAACACTTTTAAAACTGAGGAGTTAAAAGTGCAAAGGAAACAGATTCACAAAGCAGAAAGTCTTCAAAGAGATAAAGTGCAATGTCAGCTTTATAAACCTCTTGTTTAAATATAATGTCTTTGTTTTTTTAGGAAAGAAAACATTCCGTTTTTGTGAATTTACTTTGTGGTTTTAACTGCTGCAGACCTGTAGGTGGGTGTTAGTGAAGGAGGGTGTGAATGTGAGGAGAAGGAGAGAAGAGTGAACTCGTCTGGAAAACATCTGGAGAGCTTTATCTGATCTGAGCACAGGGAGGGAGGAAGAGGAGGAAGAGGAGGACGAAGCAGCACAGGTGAGGAGGCGTTCACATGCTCAAACACTCAGGTGTTCTTCTGATGTTCATGTGATCGCCGCCTGTAGTTGGTTTACACCTCTGCACGCTAAGGCAGGATTCACACTGAGCTACGAGTTTGAGGGATCGTCGAGTCAAATTCAAGGACTCAGGGTTTTGGCTTTAACTTAGGAAATTAAAAGTCCAAAAACTATTTTAGTAAATGTGTTTAAAAAACTGCTGCTTCATCAGAACCAGTCAGAACAGTCTGAAAACAAATGGGAAAAAAGTAAAATAAATTGAATTAATAACAATTATTTTATACGTTAAAAGGGAATAATAATAATAAATACAACTTTAAATTATTGAACAAATTAAAAAGAAATTGTTACAAATATATAATAATTTAAATTTAAATTTAAAAATGTAATTAATATTGAGAGAACACTGGTTTTACTGGTTTCTTTTTAACATTTTAACTTATTTAAATATTTTTACATTTACATTATTTCAAATTTAATATTATAACTTATTTTTTTAGATGTAATATTTTATTATTTTATATACTACTATTTATTTTCTTCTGGGAATTTATGTTTTGATGTTTAAAAAAACAAACACGTTAAATTTCTAAAAACTTTTGCTGTTGTTTTTTTAATTTCTTGATAAACAGAAACTTCAGTCTGGAGGTGATCACTGATCAAAGGATTAATAAATCTGATTGATCAGTTATCGCTGCCGGTCACACAGAGGTATGGACCAATCAGAAAAATTGGGCGGGGGCTGAAAGAGGGAGGAGGAGGGGCCAACCCGAGTGTTGCCATGGTGACTGGGTGTCTGCGATGCCACTCAGGGGCCAGAGGTCGCTCACTCGCCGATCCATCTGCCACGCCGCGTCTGCAGGGAGCCAATCAGGAGAGAGAGAGATGCCAAGAGAAAGAGGACCAATCAGAGGAGGGGGCAGAGACAGTGGGCGGACCACAGGTGAGCTGAGCTCAGGTGAGGCTGTTTCATTCTTTGGTTTACCTCTGACATGATGAACAGGACGTCAGGTGAGTTAAAGGACAAGTCCACAGACTTTAATGCAGGAAGTCAGTGTTTTACAGAATTTAAATTAAATCTCACAGGAAACTTTCCAGAATTAACGGGAATTTATGGGAATTGACTGGAAATTTTGTGGTAATTTATACAAACATCAACATTTTCTTATGATAAGCAGACGCGCTGCAGACAAATACACATTTAAACAGTGACATATTTGACTTTGAATTATTTGTGAGTTGAACTTTAATCAATTCTTTCACTGAACAACAAAACAACATGAAGTTTGAATAAAAATATTTTCTATGATCCCGTAAAAAAGTCCCAATCAGCATCAGAGCCTCTGTCAGTGACATGCTGTTAGCTAGCTCTGATTTAGCAGCTAGCTGCTGTATAAACACATCCTGATTTCTGCTGGTTCAACTTTAAGTAGCACAGATCAAATAAACTGACTGACTGCATTAAATCTAGTTGTTTTAACCAACCTTATGTTTAAAGATCTCTGTTATAGGCTAACCTGCAGTTAA